>NW_023215521.1:0-611 GCF_002007445.2 Ailuropoda melanoleuca
AAAGCTCTTTAGCAGGCAACATTAACGAAGTACAACCACACGAATACACATAGATGCATCTGAAAGGCAGTGTTCAGTGGGGAAGAAAGCAAGCCACCTGTTAGGGTGAATGCTTAAAAGATCAAATCAATATCATACATTGATGAAAACACATAGGTGTAGAGAATATACCAAAACATGGATGAAAAGAGGAATCATCAACTTGAGCAGGGTTCTTAGTTCTGGAAAGGGAAGGAAGGGGGGGATTGCATCAGTAGAAGTACATAATGAGTTTTTAATTAGAAGATCTGAAACAAATATGTTGAAACATTAACTAAATGTGGTATTCGTCTTTGATTTTTAAATGTGTTTAAAGCATTTCACAGTTGAAATGAATTTAATTATACAGAAAAGATGTTTTATTTTTTCAAATTAGCAATGTTAAGTGATAAATTTTAATGTGATTATTCTCTGAGTAATTCTTCTCATAAAGGTACACTTAATACAATCTAAGAGGTTTTTTTTAATTAGAGGAAAATTATTTTTTGTTTGAAAATTTTGTTATGCTTGACTTATGTTTGCTCTTTGGTCAAAGATCTGCTTTGAGAAAGGATCAGATCAGTGAATTCACA
>NW_023215522.1:0-611 GCF_002007445.2 Ailuropoda melanoleuca
TTTTTTTTTCTTGATAGTTACGGATTCTTCTGTCTTACAGCCTAGTGACACAGTGAAGTTGATGGTAAAGAAAAATGGTTGCAACAAATCTGAGATATTAACAGATCTGTAGATCAGGGATAAGGACAGTACTCCGAACAACGAGAGCTTCCGCTGGGGGTAATGATCACAAAATTCTGCATGGATGGATTAGTTGTCATTGTTACGACTCCAGTAATTAAGAGTTGGGGAGTAATTTTATGTTAACAAACTGATGAATGAGCAAAGCCAGTGAATATTTGGGGAGCGTGCGTCCAGAGATTTGTCAAGGATATGGCTTTCTGCAAGAGGATTTCATAGCAAGAAAAGAAAGCAGCAAAAGCAGCAGGCAATACAACCATGATTTAATGTGTGAGGCAGACAACGCGTGACAGATTCTCATTCTCGCCAAAAATACGCGAATTCTGTTATTATTCCCGTTCTGCAGATGAAGCCATTGAGGCACAGGGAGATTAACGCTGGTGCAAGTTCTCACAGATACAAAGTAGATCTTGGGTTCAACTCCAGGGATACACTATCGTTATGCATCCAGTGTCCTGAAACAGGTACTATTTCAGTAACTGCGACCGTGC
>NW_023215523.1:0-611 GCF_002007445.2 Ailuropoda melanoleuca
AGAAACAAGGATAAGAATTACAGAGAACGTATCATTAGAAGCCCTGCAAACAAGCAGAGAGTGGAGTGAAATATTTAAAATGTTGAAAGGAAAATGCATAGAATTCTATATCCAGCAAAATTATCCTTCAAAAGTGAAGGAGAAATAAAGATTTCCCAGTAAAACAAAAACGGAAGGAATTCATTGCCAGCACACCTGTCCAGAAAGAAATGTTTAAAAAGTTCTTCATGGAAAAAGAAAGTTATATAGGTCAGAAACTTGGATCTTTTATAAGGAGAGGAAGAACATCAGAGAAGGAATAAAAGAAGGTAAAATTTGTTAAAATTATATTTCTTCTTCTTTTTTCTCCACTTTCACCCATTTCACCCACCTTTCCTCCCAACCTCTGGCAGCTACCAATTTGTTCTCTGTGTCTATAAGTTCAACTATTTTTTGGAGTCCACATATAAGTGAGGTCACATAGTATTTGTCTTTTTCTGTCTGACATATTTCACTTAGCATAATATCCTCCAGGTCCATCCATTTTTTCCTCAAATGTCAGGATTTCCTTCCTTTTTATGACTGAAATATATATATATATATATATATATATATATATATATATATACACA
>NW_023215524.1:0-611 GCF_002007445.2 Ailuropoda melanoleuca
AGATAGTGGGACTTAAGAGATGGTAAAACACACCCTCATAGAGTCACTAGCACTTAACACAGTGTAATTTGCACAGTGAACACCACAGTATTCCATGACGATGGAGGGGAAGGCAAAGAGCAGAAAGTGGTGATGGCATGCAAAACACACAACCACAGCGTTCATGACATAGGGGGTTGACCTCAAAACTGGCTGCCACTTACAGTCACTCTGAGGGAACATGCAGAAGTCTGACACACAAGAATAGAACCAGGTGACAGAGAGGTCTTTCTGCATGTGATTGTCATTTACTTGTGAACAATAATGTGCATTATAGATCACTTGGGAGACCTGATTCATTTACTCTAAGTTTTCAGATGATATCTTTTATTTCAAAATTAAATATGATACTGTTGCAATCCATAAAATGTTTTCTAGGTCTCACATATGAGGCAGATAATGGGCATTTGACACTATTGAAGAATCGAGTCAAAAACTAGATACCAAAGAAAACTACCTGACTCATGAGGCCCTGCTGGCCAAAAAGGACGAAATCGGTACATCAGTAACAATAAGGCTGCCACAGATTAAAGGAGATGAAGTCATGACTTCAGGCTGACACTAAAATTCTA
>NW_023215525.1:0-611 GCF_002007445.2 Ailuropoda melanoleuca
AAGAAGCAGGCTCATAGCGGAAGAGCCTGATGTGGGGCTCGATCCCATAACGCTGGGATCGCGCCCTGAGCGGAAGGCAGACGCTTAACCGCGGTGCCACCCAGGCGCCCCTTAAATATTCTTTTTGATGCAGCTCGCCAGTTCGCAGCTCGTCTTCTATGAGGGCACCATTGTTTTTGAAGAGCTTTAGCTTAGTCCCGAGGTTTTTTCAGAAGAATCATGTAGCACACACATGTAATTCATATGAAGCTGTATTTTTTTCCTGATGGGGTTACTAGTTTTAATAAATATAAATCTCTAGTGTGATAAGTCTAGCCCTGATTTTTGTTATTTCTTTCTCCGTGCTATGACTTTCATCAACAAAAAGAATATTCATTTCTTTCTGTGACCTTCTGTTCTTCATGCTCAGTGATTCCTGTTTGTGTAGTACTGTTTCAGGGTAGCTAATCGTAAAAAGAGCAAACTCTCTTATCTGTCTTCACTGAGCAAACATTAGATTTTAAAATTTGATGAGAATATTTCCTGGTCTAGTTATGACCAAATCAGAACTGGCCGTCAATTTTTTTCATGGCCATAGCTCCAATGCCGATGAACTAGGAAAAAAAAAAAAA
>NW_023215526.1:0-868 GCF_002007445.2 Ailuropoda melanoleuca
TTTAGAGACTGATAGGGAAAGTGAAATCAAACTTCAGCCTGAAGTGGACTGCCATCAAAGATGATGGCTCAGCACAGTGTGAATAGCAACCATTATTAATACGAAGGTCTAGTTGAAGGCAGGCACTGAAAAACCCTGCCTGATTTCAAATCAGGAAGCCTGTCTGAGCACTGAAACTTGCCACCAGTGGATTTTTGGCATTGGGAACAAAAGTGGACTGTGTTAGGAGGAGTGAAATGTTGGCACCAACTGAAACATTCACACCATTGCTTTGCTGGATTTGTCAACCTGATGAATTGCCAAGGTGAGGAGGGTTATATAGCTCATGAGGGTCATTCATTTGGGGACCAGGGTATAGCAGTAAGGATAGTTAATAGTGATTTCTGTCCTTCCTTTCTGTTCCCTTCCCTTTCCTTTCTTTTGCTCCTTTAATCAGCTTCAGGACCTTGGATTTGGCATAACCCTTTGTTCAATACCCTTTCACCATTGGTCAATACATGATCTGATTTTTAAATTTAATTATTTTAGATAAGCCTTTGATTTCTTGCACCTAGCACCCAATCCCCTTCTCATTCCTCACCCCACCCAAAGAGCTCAGCCATCTCTCTGAATCCTGTGTTCATAATGTCCTTACTTTCATTTCATATGTGTGAGCATACCACAGTTAATTCACCTGTTCTGTTGAGGAGCATTTAGGCTTTTCAAGGTTTTTGTTATTTAAACAGTAATGTTATTAACATTCTTGTGTGTATCACAGGGCATACATGTGCCAGAATTTCTTTTGTGTCTACGTCAAGAGTAGAAGTGCTAGACCATAGAGTAGGTGAATGTTTGACATTACAAGGTGATGCTAAATTATTTTCCAAAA
>NW_023215527.1:0-611 GCF_002007445.2 Ailuropoda melanoleuca
TAATAAAGTGCCGGTTGCAATTTTACCATACAACCATCATCTCCCACTGCTACTGTGAGCATATGGCCATCCTGAAGCTGGCTGCAGAAAATGTGCGGATCAACAAAATCTATGGCTTGTTTGTGGCATTCACTGTTGCAGGATTCGATATTACCTTTATCACATTGTCCTACATGCAGATCTTTTTCACAGTTTTCCGTTTGCCCCAGAAGGAGGCTCGGTGGAAAGCATTCAATACCTGTATCACCCACATCTGTGTCTTCCTCCAATTCTACTCCCTTGCCTTCTTCTCCTTCTTCACACATAGGTTTGGTGCTCGTATTCCCCCTTATATTCATATCCTCTTTTCTAGCCTCTACTTGCTGGTTCCCCCATTTGTCAATCCACTTGTCTATGGTGCCAAGACCAAGCAGATCCGCATTCACGTGGTAAAGATGTTGTGTTCCTAAAATCCACTGTGGTTAACACCTGCAGTCTTCCCCTTGATACGATAGTAACAATGTCCCCAAACTACAGCAAATATTTCAAAAACAATATTAAATGAGAGGGCTTAGTTTTCTATCTAATTCTTTTGTGAAATTTGCCTGCATTTTAGATTGTTTTCACATCAT
>NW_023215528.1:0-611 GCF_002007445.2 Ailuropoda melanoleuca
GGGTCATTTTATTTTATTAGTGATTTCTTAATTTTTTTTCTCTAATTCAAATGTTTTCTAAAAATGTGTTCCTTAATTTCCAAGTAATTAAGATTTTTAATATCACTCTTTCATTATTTGTTAACATATCTATTGGGTTATAATCAGAGAATGTGGACAGAAAAATTTTAAGTTTTCTTCATGGCCAAGTCCATTTTTTAAATATATGCATGAATATAGAAAAACCCCATTTTGTATTTAAAGGATGTAAAGTTCTATCTACAATTATCAAATCATGTTTGAGTGTGATCAAATTCCACCCTATGATTTCTTTATAAAAATCTTTCTCAAAAAAAACAATCTTTCTCAAAGGGAGACTGGAGCCAACTGAAAGAGTATCTATTAGCCAAAGCTAGAACAAATTTGAACAACAAAATAAGTTAAATAGTGAGAAATTATAACCTACAGTATAAAATAAATTTTCATGAGTCCATACAGATATAAATAAATGATTGAATAAATAAGCAATTGGGGAAAGAATAGACAAATCTCCCAGGCAGAACTCCAAATAATATATGTAACAACTCAACTCTCAAGGACAGGAGAATAGCTCCCACTTCTTTTTTTTTTTT
>NW_023215529.1:0-611 GCF_002007445.2 Ailuropoda melanoleuca
ACAATAAGCAGCTCTAATTCAGAGACACCTCTCCTTCCCCCAAATTAGGATTCTGCTTCAGATTCAGAAGGAATTGTATCTGTGATGAATCCTGGATATCTCCTCACCGCCCTTGCCAGTAGTAACAGAAAAAGACCCTCAGATCTCTGGACCTTCAGCATCATAGAAAAGCCCCCACATTCACCTGTGCCATGGCCTTGCTGACTTGTGATGTCTAGTGTCAGCCTGCCACTACTCTCAGTAATGTAGGTCTTGGCTTCCATGCTCAGCTTCATCTACAACCCTAGGGCTCCCCCCTATGGCTGTCACAGGGCAGGAAGAGCTTGTCAGTTAATTGAATCAGGGCCAGGAACCAGTGTTGGCCAGAACCAGCCTGAGGTGTAATAAAAATTGTGTGATTCTGAGAGAAGACAACATAAGATTCATACTGATTGATCAATTCTAATTTCCTGCCACTTCAAGCAAAAAGCATTGAAATTCTACTGTCTTGGCCATTGAGGGGAATGTCCAAAGGGTCAAGAAGACTTGTAGTATGAACACTGTTGGTGGGAATGCAAGTTGGTACAGCCACTCTGGAAAACAGTGTGGAGGTCCCTTAAAAACTTAAAAAT
>NW_023215530.1:0-611 GCF_002007445.2 Ailuropoda melanoleuca
CAAAGGTCAAATTGTCAGTCCTGTCTTTTCCATGACCTTCTCCAACGCCTGGGAGCCAATCTTTCCTCATTGTCACAAGGTGAGCTAAGTTTAGAAACAAGTCACAGCCTCTAGATAATGGGGAATTTAGATATCACTAGCAAGTTGCCACTTCTCAGATATCCACATATTGTCATGCTTCCGCGATTTACCGTACTGTTGTGCCACCATATTTTGTTCGTCTGGAGCAGCAACTGGTTTTGATAACAAATGCTGTTTTGTAGAGTACTCATTTGGCGGGGGGCAAATAAACTCCAGGTATTAATTAATGCTGTCACTTCACTCATCTGAACCAGGAAATATAGTAAGTCTAAAGAGCAAAATGTTGATTTCTGGTTGCCAGATCTTTAGGCAAGTACTTCAACAGAAATTTTTTCTGAGAAGATTTCTCACCAACTTTTTCCTTTTTTTCTTCAGCCAATATAATGCAGTGGATTGGCAATCATTGCAAAACTGGCCATAGAAATGATATATTTTTCCTCTTTTTTTATCACATTTTATAAATATATATAAAATATTTATATAATATTTAAACATATAACATTTTATGCAACATAATATATTACTATATA
>NW_023215532.1:0-2019 GCF_002007445.2 Ailuropoda melanoleuca
TTAGTCCCTTATCAGATTTATGGTTTGAAAATATTTTTTCCTATTCAGTAGTTTCTCTTTTCATTTTGTTGATTCGTTCTGTGTCTGTACAGAAGTCATCCATTTTTTTGTGGGTATCAGATTTCATTCCTTAGGAAAACTGGGCAATGAAAAGGAATACCATAGTAGGGTTTTGTTGTAGTGGAGAAGAAATCAAATGATTGAAAATTCCTGGGAGTTGTTCCCATGTTGTAGACCATGACCACTCCAAAACTTTGAATTATCAGTAGGGTTAAAATGAGTCTGGACTGGGGATCCCATGGTTTTTGAGAATAATTACAGGGGGAACTTGGCAGCTTCCTCTGTGTGAACAGAGATCTCCTGCAGCCTAGAGTACCTGTGACTAGGAAAAACAAAAAAAAAGAAAACAACTTAAGAGAGTCTCCTAGAATGCTGTTCAAGAACCGTGTCACAAACTGCTTTAACAGCTTTCTGTGGTATCGTGTTCTGTGGAAACAAGATGCAGATAGTCCCTCCTCAAGCTCCACATTGTAAGAACTTTAGAGATGGTCCCTTCAAAGCCCATTGCACTTGTAAGAAAAAGACCTGCACTCTTGCTCCCATGATTCTTTGAACGTCCTCCTGCTTGAAGTTTAAATGTAACACAAAAAACTATAATTTTCAGACCTTAACTCTATCAATCTCATGACTTTATTGCTAAGAACCAAATGAATCAATAGTAACCATCAAACCATTCCATGCATCAAACAAGTAACCCTAGGAAACACAAATTATAGCAGGGATAAATGACAGGCAATGCATGTTTTATAGCCCATCATTTAATGCCTTAACTACAGTATGCACTCATTTAAAGATATTACTTTGCTCTAGCAAACAATAAAAGCAACTGAGTATTTATTTGATTGTTGCCAAATACAGTGATCCCATCACAGTGATTTAAGGAGACACAATTGCAGTCCTTCACCAGTGGGCTTATATTTTATACACTTGAGAGAGTGGTCAATATTGTTGCAGTGAAAGCATCTTTACACATGACTAACTAGCTGGGAGAATAAAAACAAACGGGGAAGGAGTGACCAAATAATCTTCTGAGGGAAAGCGGTGAATATGGAGCATATCAAATTTTGGGGGCAAACNGTGGGATTTGGGGGCAAACATGAACTATACCTCAATAATTTGTAAATAAAGGAAATAAGATTTCCTTGTTAAATAATAACAGGGTTTTGCTATTTATATGTGTTGGATTGTCTATTGCTCTTTACATGAGTCTTCATAGGAAAGGTTGCCAAGTGGAGTTTTTCGTCTACATTAATCATAGTCGCATTGTTTCCTGCACTATCTGTTACTTGAATAATTTCCTTGGGTATGTCAGGAAGTTAGGGTTTTATGATCAGGGCTGGAGATCTGAGACAGGTTTTCTAATATTGTCAGTAATGGAGAGAGAAGATCATCCTTGCCTGTGGCCGATGGTGGGTAGGGTTGGGGGAAGCCTTAGGAACTATGCTTCCTCACCCCTTACTCAGATTGATCATATTAATTTGTTCACTCATTCATGTATCAGTCTCTGCGCTGATTCAACAAACATGCATTGAACCCATTCTTTGTGTCAAGTATATTGTTAAGACACAATGTCCTACATTCAGGAAGTTCATGTGCAGTTCTTCAAACAGCTCCTGGGCTCTTACTTGCGCCACTCACAGCCTTCCTCAGTCTGGAGGGGTTAGAATGTCTGCTACCATTCTCTCATCCCAGCCCTCTCTTTTTGTACAAAGCCATCTTTGAGGGTAAAAGCAAAGTATGTCTTGAAACAAAGTCTTCATAACAGGACCTCTGAATATTTAGTAATTCACAGAATATTGATGTGGACTTTGTTAGAATTTGAGTTTTAGAAACGCTTATCCCTGGAGTTTTCTTATAGAAAAAGAAATTCATGTCATGTACTACGGACTGTAAGCTTTGTAAGAAAAACTATAAGATTAACTTTTTCGCTAAGATTCAAGAATGTCATGTTATTTGGCC
>NW_023215533.1:0-611 GCF_002007445.2 Ailuropoda melanoleuca
TCCAGAATATAGTCTTTATTCAACTGCTCAATAAATAGTAAACAAATACATTAAAGAATAATAAAAATGTGTCTTATTGATTGATTCTGGCAACCATATTAGGCAAATAAAATATCTCTGTGTTACTGAGACGAAAACAAAAATTCAGAGGTTAAACACTGTGTTCAAGGTTAAAGAGATAGCAATCATGATAAAGTGTGTATTATGTTAAATCAATCTAATTGCTAAAATACTGTTCAAACTGTTTGATTTAGTATGTTTTTCTACTTATAGTAGGATTCTCCAAATCAATGAATAATTCAATTGTGGAATGAAATAAAAATATACAGAAATATTCTAGTCCTTAGATTTACATCCAAATGTACATGTTGACTTTATATAAAATACTGCCAGTGATCTATATGTATGGATGTCCCTGGCTTTGGACCAAGAGCATTCACATTAAAGAAAATCCAAGAATTCACTAGTCTTTGGCAGAATTACTCATGCATTTATTTAATATATGAATACCCCATGGTTACTTCAATAGGGAGCTTTACATGGCACATAAATTAAGGCATCACTTTTGTCTGTCTTCACATTGGTACACTGAATTCTAAATACAAACACGA
>NW_023215534.1:0-611 GCF_002007445.2 Ailuropoda melanoleuca
GCAGGGAGCTTGATGCGGGACTTGATCCCAGGGCCCCAGGATCATGACCCAAGCCAAAGGCAGACGCTTAACCAACTGAGTCACCCAGGCGTCCCTCAAATGCCTTTTCTTAAGACACTGATTTTCATCTTATTTATTTGGTACTTATGTTTGTTTATTCTCTAATACTGTGATTAGGGTTATATTTTTGACAGCTGTGTAATTGTGCAAGGCAGGCGGAATTAGAGCTTTACAGTAATGAATCTGATGTACTGTGTGGAAGATGTGCAGACCCTCTTCTCTGGGTATAATGCTCCTCGTATCAGTGGTTGAACTAGTTAATTTTGTTTAAACCTTCTATAGCATGTGCTGGCAAACTTTCCTAAAAGAGAGAGGGTAAGTATTAAAGGCTTTGCAGGCTATACAGTTTCTGTCATAACTACCCAACTCTGCTTTTGTAACTCTCAAACAGACATAGACGATATAGAAATGAATGCGTGTAGCTGTGTTCCTATAAAATTTTATTTACAAAAATAGGTGGCCGGTCTGCAAGCCATGATTTGCTGATCCATGTTCTATTTCTTTGTTATCTACCTGACCTATCAATTTCTATAGGGTTTGATAAAATTTCC
>NW_023215535.1:0-611 GCF_002007445.2 Ailuropoda melanoleuca
CGCCCTGAGCCGAAGGCAGACGCTTAACCGCTGTGCCACCCAGGCGCCCCAGAGCATGTGACTCTTGATCTTGGGGTCATCAGTTCAGGGGTAGAGATTATTTAATAAATAAAAGTTTTAAAAATAGTGTTGTATGTCATAGACAATACTGGAAAGATATTAACTAAGTTGCAACCTTTGTGAGGTTGGGAGAAAGGGGAAAAGATGGAGGTCTTTTTAATTTGAAAATCTATAAAAATTTTTTCATAAAACGTCTTAATTGTAGAATTTTAAAAAATTAGCTTTGATTGCCATGCCAATTATGCTGTATTAAGGTACTAAGTCTCAGCCCAACTGTACTGTTGAGACCTTCTGCCCTTTTTTTTCTTTTATAAGTGCACTCCACGCCCAGCATGGAGCCCAACATGGTACTTGAACTCAGGACCCTGAGATCAAGAGTCGGACACTTAACCGAATGAGCCACATAGGCGCCCCCTTCTGCCTTTTTTATTAAAGATGCTACTTTTCTCATTTCCAGAAAAGCTTGAACTCAAAGGTGTGGTAACAGGGACAATGGTGAAGGGCGGGAATGGAGCTGGGGAGTGTGCCAGTCCTATTGAGCATGGGCCCCC
>NW_023215536.1:0-611 GCF_002007445.2 Ailuropoda melanoleuca
TTGATATTAGCAAATTATTAATTAGCAAAATTAAACAGGCATTTACCATCTGCCCCTAAGATACACTCACAGAAATATTAAGTGACTAATGCACAAGGCTCTTTATTGTCCTACTATTTGCAAAAGCCCAACAGTTGTACAAAAAAATGAAAAAATGTTACACCTCTTTGGGTACCCTTTGGGTAACAAAGGTGTAAGAATTCATATTCAGACTCATACACATATGCACACATATGTGCTGATATTTTAAAAAAGAAACAGTGAAGGGATAAACCAAGTATTAATTAGAAGAAATAGTAAACTTTAGATAGGAAGAAAACAAAAGAGAGGTGGTGGAAAGAACAAGGAAAGCTGATATTTTTTAATGTGCCTGGTTTATAGTTTTGACCTTAGAATTTTGTTCATATTTTATGTATTTGAAAGATAACATTAAATTTTAAAAAGTGAAGCAATCCTTAAAATAAAAACCAAATTGAAACTCACTAATGTTACTTTATATCAAATTGGTAACATAATGGCAAGGATATTTATCTCAATTAATTTAAAAGTAGAATTTTGACTTGAATATACTCCTGAGTGGGACCAAAAATAAAGATCACTAAATCTTAAAT
>NW_023215537.1:0-1415 GCF_002007445.2 Ailuropoda melanoleuca
GGTAATTACTTTTCAGAAATAAAATTATGGAGGAAGAAAAATGGAAGAAGTAAAATTTCTTCTTCAATATTTTCTTTAAGCACAAATTTACTGAAAAGCGAGATTTTTTTTAACCAAGGGAAAGGATAAGACTCTCTGTCTGGGGGAGAAGATAGTGTATAGGTGGGTGAGGGTAGGTGGCCCATGGGTAAATGGCTTTTAGGCTGTGAAGACCATGAGCTTTGTATATATACAGTCTATATTTAAATTTCAGTTCTGCTTTTCTCTAGCTGAATGATCTTGGGAAAATTCCTTCTTTTCCATATAGATGGTGTCTTCATTTATACAATTGAGGCAATAAAAACTACCTTTCAGAGTTGTTAATACGAGATGAGTTAATTTATGTCAATGAAGGACACAGAGCCTATCACCTAATAAACAGTTAAAAACTGTGTGACCTCTNATTATGTCCATGAAGGACACAGAGCCTAGCACCTAATAAACAGTTAAAAACTGTGTGACCTCTTCCTTAGGGGAAAAAGTTTTGAAAAGTCAAATGTGAGATGTGATTACACCTCTACCTTGACTAAGTGAACTGGATAACCCGGCGCCTCCTCTGCCTTGGGCGAGTTCCTGGGAGCATCCTGACATGGGAATTCTTTGTAGGACCGAGATGTCTGAGCTCCTTCGATGAAAAGCGTGGTAACAGAGAGAAGTGATACTCTGGTCAGTGCTTTCAGCCACATTGCAAATGCGCCGCATAGNACATTGCAAATGCGCCACATAGAAAGTTTTCAGTTCACCGTCCCCCTCGCGTGTTTTCTCCTGGATTCGGCTCTTGTCTGTGTTCCTCAGAGCGCTGTGAGAATTGAAGCAGAGCCGGCACATGCCAGCCCTTCCTCCACAACTGGGAAATCCCCGAGACTGCTCCTAGCTCTAGAAAAATGGAGGACTGGGGGACTCAGCAGGAGCTGGGCTGGAATTCATCCCATTCCACATAAATTTCAGCGTCTACCCTTCAAAGTTCAGTCCCTGCCTACAGTTTGGAAGAACTGGAAATGTTTCTATTTATTGTTATCATCAACAGTGATGCTAGTGTTACTTACAGTGTACAAAGATGTTTCTTCTTGTCTTGAAATAGGGCAAATGAAGTATTTGGAACAATTATGAAATGTAAAAATATGTTTCCCATTTTCCTAGGATAACGCTTAGAAGATGTAGAAATGTCATTGGTCATCAAAGACAAAGCTTATGTGATTTAACTACCATTTTCAGGAATCCACCAAAAATCTTATTTCGGGTTCTTCCTCTGGGTATTTTTATGACAAGAGTTGTCATGATATCTTATTTTACCTATCTCTTTATTTGTTTTGCTACAATTGTATCCTCTTATAAAATTTTCACTCTTTTTCTTAGAATGTTAAATATATTTCATA
>NW_023215538.1:0-611 GCF_002007445.2 Ailuropoda melanoleuca
ACAACAACAAAAATATTTTTATACACCTACAATGACTAAAGTAAAGTTATACATGGAAATCACACCTCTAATACTACAAAAAAAATGTATAAGATCTGAAACACATTCTAAAAAGCCTTCTGTACACTTACAGTTGATTAAATGAACTAAAGTAAGCCTAATGTTTGCTGAGCACCTATATACTCAAAAGTAAACCATTTTCATATATAATCTTACTCAATCCACCCAACAAACTATGAGTAAGGTATTATCCTATTTTTATAAATGAAGAAACTGAGGCTCAAGTAAGGTTATATACCTAGCCAGAATAACATCACTAGGTGATGCTATAACCAAGCTTCCAAATCTAGCTCTGTCAAATTCAAAAGTTCCTAGCTTTGTACAACCCCAGTCATGCTGTCTTTCAATCAATTTACAGGGAAACAACTGACCAATTAAATGAATTAATTTAAAGCAAACAGTCTGACAGGAAAAGCAAGCTACATTTTTTGAGGAGTAGCATGTGATTGGCTTATTTGCAAAACTTTATTTTGGTTTTTTGTCTGAATTATCCTGATAGTTTGATTTGTTTTCTATTTTCAATTTAGATTTGTTTCTTCCTAGTCTACAAC
>NW_023215539.1:0-611 GCF_002007445.2 Ailuropoda melanoleuca
TTTATAATAACTTCTGTATGTTTTCCATTCTTTGTATATGCTAGATTTTATTGAGTGAAATCTACATTATTTCCAATTGTTTGTTATTACAACGAAAGAATGGCCCCTGCTTTTATATATTCTTTGGGAAGATGTGTGAGAGTCTCTCTAAAGGATTCTAGAAAGGGAACTGCTGAAACCTCCAGTTGGAACATCTGTCAACATTATTAGATACATCAAACTGCTCTCAGCAGTGCTTGAAACAATTTTATAATCCAACAGTAACTATAGGACCTAACTTGCTCCACCATCTTTTTGCCTTTAAATTATTGCCAGTATGATGGTATAAAATGTCACCTTGTTGCTTTCACTGGCATTTCCCTGATAACTAGTAAGAATTTTAATGCATTTAAATGAATTGGTCTTATTTACTTACATTTTGTCAACTTCTTTATATGCTATGGATACTGATCTTTCATGAGATCCTTCATATGTATCTGAATACGTTCTCCTACCTTTTCTCTTCATTTAAGGTGTATTTTCTCATATACACATTTATAATTTTTAACACAAATTTATCACTCTTTCCCTTTATATTTTGGGTTTGTATCTTGCTCAAAAAAATCCTTCCG
>NW_023215540.1:0-611 GCF_002007445.2 Ailuropoda melanoleuca
ATCCCAGAACGCCAGGATCACGCCCTGAGCCAAAGGCAGACACTCAACGACTGAGCCACCCAGGCGCCCCTTGAGTTCACAACTTCTAAGGAGTTGCCCCCTCTGAAAAATCCTGGGTCTAGCCTTAACATTAGTTACTACCCTTTTAGATTGGTCAAGTTGGCCTTCCTAATTAAAAGCAAGGAGACAAAAAGTGATAGCTACCCATCTAATGTTAGTACACTACTCAAAAACATGAACTTTAGCTTTATAAAACATTAGAGATAATTTTGGGTGGGGGTGTTATACTTAATAGCTCCTTAGAAAGCTAATGAAAGTGGGTATATTCCAAAAGTTATCATGGGTACTCTATTTGAGACCATCCCTACCCAAAAGGGCTACCAATTAACAGATTTTGCAATATAGCCAGGGCAAAACAGTGATTGTATCACATTTCTATTCCAGATACACAGAGCACAACTTGACCGCTTTTCAAAGATTTGAGTTGAAACCCACGGACTCTGGGAAATAAGCTGAGGGCTTCAGAGGGGAGGGGGGTGGAGGGACTGGGATAGGCCAGTGATGGGTATTAAGGAGGGCACATATTGCATGGTGCACTGGGTGTTATACGC
>NW_023215541.1:0-611 GCF_002007445.2 Ailuropoda melanoleuca
ATCTATCTATCAATTTATCTATGGGGGGAGCATGCATGTAAGGAGGGGAGGGGGGAGGGAGAGGGAGAGGGAGAGGGAGAAAGAGAATCCTAACAAGCTCCATGCCCAGCACAGAAATCCAACTTGGGGGTCAATCTCACAACCCTGATATCGTGACCTGAGCCAAAATCAAGAGTCAGGTGCTTAACTGACTGAGCCTCCCAGGCGCTCCTCCCACCACGAGTGGTCTTTTGGATGAATGTAGGAAATACCTCCTTACTGGTCTCCCAAATCTCATTCCATCCTCTCAGAATCTAAACTCAGCAGAGCAATCAGAGTGATCTTTTAAAAACAAGTAAGTTCCTCTCAAACCCCAATTAAAAGTCTGCCAACAGCTTCGTATTATAATAATGATAAAATTCAAGCTCTTTGCCTGGTCTACAGGCCCTGTATCTGGCCCCTGCTTTCCTCCCCAGCTCATTTTGTAGCACTCTCTCTTCCCTCAGGCCAATCCAGCCACACTGGACTTCTGGCTCCTCCAGTAACACTCCAGCCTTTGTACCCAGTAGTCCCACTTCCTGGAATATTCTTCTCCACATATTTTCTTTAGTTCCTCCTTCATATGAGTTAAG
>NW_023215542.1:0-611 GCF_002007445.2 Ailuropoda melanoleuca
GGGATGGATTCCCTAATTTCTCTTTCCTCAGTCTCATTGTTCGTGTATAGAAATGCAACTGATTTCTGAGCCTTGATTTTGTGTCCCGCCACATTACTGAATTGTTCTATAACTGCTAGTAGTTTGGGGGTGGATTCTTTTGGGCTCTCCGTATAGAGTATCATGTCATCTGCAAAGAGAGACAGTTTGACTTCTTCTTTGCCGATCCGGATACCTTTTATCCCTTTTTCTTGTCTGACTGCTGTTGCAAGGACTTCTAGTACTGTGTTGAATAACAATGGGGAGAGTGGGCATCCTTGTCGCGTTCCTGATCTTAAGGGAAAAGCTGGAAAGGCTTCCAGCTTCTCCCCCATTGAGAATGATATTTGCTGTAGGCTTTTCATAGACGGTTTTTATGAGATTGAGGCATGTGCCCTCTATCCCTACACTCCGAAGGGATTTAATCAGGAAAGGATGCCGTGTTTTGTCAAATGCTTTTTCTGCATCTATCGAGAGGATCCTATGATTTTTGGCTCTCTTTCTTGTTGATACAATCTATCACACTGATACATTTGCGAATGTTGAACCACCCTTGCATCCCAGGGATGAATCCCACTTGGTCATGATGGATA
>NW_023215543.1:0-611 GCF_002007445.2 Ailuropoda melanoleuca
CAGAAAACTGTAATATAAAGGTTATAAGTGTCTTGTTTGGGGTTTTCTTCTTAGACTTTTAATCCAGGCTGGCTATGAACTCAATGTTCAGGATTATGATGGCTGGACTCCCCTCCATGCTGCTGCACACTGGGGAGTGAAGGAGGCTTGCTCCATCCTGGCAGAAGCACTCTGTGACATGGATATCAGGAACAAACTGGTTAGTATGCTTGACCCTCTAAAAGGGCAGTGAAATTGGTGGCTGGGTCTCTAGAACAAAAGGCTTAAAGTCTCAGTTAAATGGCCAGGCTTATTGTCCACGGAAATCTACGTCACAGGTAGCTATGGCTCTGTTCCTGATACCCTCCTCCCTCCTGCCCACCCCATTATCAACATAGAGATGCTTGCTACGTAAAATAAAACTCTGCTGATCAGCATTCTGATTCTATTTATGTTGAAGCCCCTAAAATAAATAGGAAATAAAGATATTTGCCCTTGGCAAAAATGAGCATTGGGAAATCCTGAGGTTGCTGTCTTTGGTGAAGTATGAAAGATTTTATTTTATTTTATTTTTAATTCAAAGACTTTTGAGAGCTGAGCTCTACTCTCATCCAGTCATTAAAAAAAAAAAA
>NW_023215544.1:0-4759 GCF_002007445.2 Ailuropoda melanoleuca
TTTTTTTAAAAATCTAGCAACAGCAGTAATATTCTAAGAACTTTATGTATATTGATTCATTTAACTTCTTAAAAATTCTATGAGTTAGGTGTTAGTCTTTCTCCATTTGGTAGGAAAGGGCTTGATCACAAGGAGATTGAGTAACTTGCCCCAAATCACACAGTAGATGGCTGAGCTGGAAATAGAACAAGGGTTAAAAGTCCTTCACTTCTTTTAAGAAAATTAATAAATTTCTAAAGTGATTAAGAAATTGACCTTTAAGGTACAACTAAAATTGTATGACCTATATTAAGAAATTTTATTGTACTTTTACCCAATTATATTTTGGTTAAAGTAATTTTTACTGCAAAAAGGTGCCTGGGAGGCTCAGTGAGTTAAGCAATTGCCTTTGCTCAGGTCATGATCCCAGGGTCCTGGGATGGGGCCCCCCATTGGGCTCCCTGCCCAATGAGTAGTCTGCCTCTACCCCTCCCTCTACTCCCCCTCCCCCCGCTTGTGTGCTTTTTCTCAATAGAGATACTTTCAAATAAATAAATAAAATATTTAAAAATTTTTATTAGAATATTATTTTTTTATGTTATATTAGTCACCATTTAGTACTTCATTAGTTTTTTATGTAGTGTTCCAGGATTCATTACTTGTGTATAACAACCAAGGCTCATTACAACACATGCCCTCCTTAATACACATCACCGGGCTACTGCATGAAACCCTCAGATTATTTCCTGGAGTCCATAGTCTCTCATGGTTTGTCTCCCCCTCTGATTTCCCCCCTTTCAGTTTTCCCTTCCTTCCCCTAATGTCCTCTGTGCAATCCCTTATGTTCCACGTATGAGTGAAACTGCATGATAATTATCTTTCTCTGCTTGACTTATTTCACTTAGCATGATCCCCTCCAGTTCCATCCATGTCGATGTGAATGGTGGGTATTCATCCTTTCTGATGGCTGAGTAATAGTCCATTGTTTATAAGTACCACATCTTCTTTATCCATTCATCTGTTGTAGGGCATCTTGGCTCCTTCCATCGTTTGGCTATTGTGGACATTGTTGCTATGAACATTGGGGTTCATGTGCCCCTTCTTTTCACTAAATCTGTATCTTTGGGGTAAATACCCAGTAGGGCAATTGCTGGGTCATAGGGACGCTCTATTTTTAACTTTTTGAGGAACCTCCATACTGTTTTTCAAAGTGGCTGTACCAGCCTGCATTCCCACCAGCAGTGTAAGAGGGTTCCCCTTTCTCCACATCCTCTCCAACATTTGTCGTTTCCTGTCATGTCAATTTTTGCTGTTCTAGCTTGTGTAAGGTGGTGTCTCAATGTAGTTTTGATGTGAGTTATCCCACTCTCACCACTATTGCTCAACATAGAACTAGAAGTCCTAGCAACAGCAATCAGATAGCAAAAAGAAATACAAGGTATTCAAATTGTCAAAGAAGTCAAACTCTCTCTCTTCACATATGACATGATACTTTATGTGGAAAACCCAAAAGATTCCACCCCTAAATTATTAGAACTCATACAGAAATTCAGTAATGTGGCAGAATACAAAATCAAAGCACAGAAATCAGTTGCTTTTCTATACACTAACAATGTAACTGTAGAAAGAGAAATTAGGGAATTGATTCCATTTACAATAGCACCAAAAACCACAAGATACCTAGGAATAAACCTAACCAAAGAGGTAAAGGATCTATACTCAAGAAACTATAGAACACTTACGAAAAGACGTTGAGAAAGACACAAAAAGATAGAAAAACATTCCATCCTCATGGATTAGAAGTATAAACACTGTTAAAATGTCTATGCTGCCCAGAGCAATCTACACTTTCAAAGCCATCCCTATTAAAACACCATTGATGTTTTTCGAAGAGCTGGAACAAACCATCCTAAAATTTGTATGGAACCAGAAAAGACCCTCAATTGCCAACGAAATGTTGAAAAAGAAAAAAAAAAAAGCTGGGGGCATCACGTTGCCTGATTGCATGCTATATTACAAAGCTGTGATCACCAAGACAGTGAGGTATTGGCATAAAAACAGACACATAGACCAATGGAACAGAATAGAGTCTCCAGAAATGGACCCTCAACTCTATGGTCAACTAATCTTTGACAAATCAGGAGAAAATATCCAATGGAAAAAAGACAGTCTCTTCAATAAATGGTGATGGGAAAATTGGACAGCTATATACAGAAGAATGAAACTCAACCATTCTCTTACATGATACACAAAGATAAACTCTAAATGGATGAAAGACCTCAATGTGAGACAAGAGTCCATCAAAATCATAGAGGAGAACATAGGCAGTAACCTTTTCGACATCAGCCACAGCAACTTCTTTCATGACACATCTCAAAAGGCAAGAGAAACAAAAGAAAAAATGAACTTTTGATACTTCATAGGATAAAATGCTTTTGCACAGCAAAGGAAACAGTCAACAAAACTATGNCGACATCAGCCACAGCAACTTCTTTCATGACACATCTCAAAAGGCAAGAGAAACAAAAGAAAAATGAACTTTTGATACTTCATAGGATAAAATGCTTTTGCACAGCAAAGGAAACAGTCAACAAAACTATGAGGCAACCCATGGAATGGGAGAAGATATTTTCAAATAACATTACATATAAAGGACTGGTATCCAAGATCTATAAAGCACTTCTCAAACTCAGCACCCCCAAAAAAAAATCAAGTNAACTTCTCAAACTCAACACCCCCCAAAAAAAATCAAGTCAAAAAATGGGCAGAAGACATAAACAGACACTTCTCCAAAGAAGACATACAAGTGGCTAACAGACACATGAAAAAATGTTCAACATCATTAGCCATCAGGGAAATTCAAACTAGAATATTATTTTAATATGCTCTTATTTTATTTCATTCTAAGAGAATGGAAAAATAATTATCAAGGCAACCATATCACAATTAAAGATAAATTTTAAAAAAGGAATTCTGTGATATCTAAGAAATAGCTACATCACTAGTGTCTCTAATTCACCCTTTCTCCATTGTTGACTCTGTCGACTCACCAAATATTCAGAAGATGGCTGGGGTGTGTGGTACTGTCCTGTGCTCGTGTTATAAAGGGAACACCACACATACTCTTAATGGCTCTCATGGACACATGATAAGGGGGATAAATGTGAACAAAATTGTTGTATCTGTGATCATTGTTGTGAAAGAAGGACTTAAGATAAAATAAAAGTGAACGTTCCAAATCAAGAAAATGTAGCAGCATTTTTCTGGGTTAAATCTAGACCCAAAGGAAGAAGAGATCTTGTCTAGATAAGAGTGGGGTTGGCTAAGGGAGAAAACATTCCAAGGACAGAGTAAACTAGCAGAAAGAAAGCCTGCAGGGAGGGGAGTTCAGATTTTTCTGTGAGGTAAAAATTTATCATTTTCTCTGCAATGCAGAATGTTCTAGATACTGAGGCTCAGATCACATGTTTTCAGAAGGAAAGTAGATTATTTTGCATATTCAGTTTATGAGACAGAAATGTTAGAAACTCTCCTTCAAGTTTCTAGTGTCAAAGTCATGGTTCCAGCCTGTGTAAAGTCACTGACTGTCTTTCATTTTCATATTCTTCTATTCCAGAGGGAGAATGCAAAACAAAGGTAACTGAGTGAAGCTGAAACAATGTGGCAAATTTACCTTAAAAATACTCTGTGAAATAACTGTCTCAAAAATTCCCCTCAGGAAATTTATCCATGGAAAAAACCGAGTAACAAATGGAGAATGGTATACATTTAACCATGAAATGATAATGGTGTAATGAGAACTACAATTGATGAATATCTGGGGGCATTTTGCACACCTTATAGCTAATCTTTACGAAATCCTTACAGTTTCAGTACTTTTATCCACATTTATAGATGAGGAAACCAAAAACTTACATGAATTGTCCAAGTTTTACATTTTTACATAGCAGTGCTAGCATCATAAACATGGCTAGTCTGACTTCAAAGTCCTTGCTCCTTCTGCTTTACCTCTCAGAGATGAAAAACTGATCTGATTTAGTGCTTACATGGGAAAGAAGTAGGAAGAGTTATCAATTACAGATCTAAAATACATAGAAATGTATCATATTCAAATTTACTCTAGATTTTTCTTTATTGGAGCTTTAAAATCTTTTCTAAGATTTACTGTTTTGAGGAGAAATGTTTTAGTAAAGATATATAAATATATTTGTCTATAATAAGCTTGTGGGACAAGATTCAGTGAAATGTGGAAAACAGGGTAAACAAGAACATATATGTACCAACTTTTTGTCTCAGGGAATGACTGTTCCTTAAAAGCTAATTCCACATGGGTTTGACCACCTTTGTGAGAACATTATTGAATTTCTGAAGAAGGACTCAATTTTATAGCTTATACTATATACCAAGTAATTTTTTACCTACTATACACACATTATTCCAATTTAATACTGTTGAAAACCTAGAAACAGGCATTGTAATCTCTATTTACAAACGGGGAATCTGAGACTTTGTAAGATTATACAACTTTTAGTTAAGAATCCATTAAGAATATTTGTATGTCAAACCATAAAAGACTATTAGCTATAGAGAATAAACTGAGAGTTGCTGAGGGGAGCTGGGTGGGGGAGTGGGTTAAATGCATGATGGGCATTAAGGAGAACACTTGTTGGGATGAGCGCCGGGTGTTATACATATGTGATGAATCACTAAATTCTACTCCTGAAGCCAATACTACACTATATGTTAACTAATTTGAATTTAAATTAAAAAAAAAAAAAAA
>NW_023215544.1:10990-11475 GCF_002007445.2 Ailuropoda melanoleuca
GTGTATCATCTGGTGGCTTCTGCATTTCCATGCTTTGCATGCAGTTAGGACTGGGGATGGAACACAAAGCCATATCTGGGTCACAATCAGCCCTTGGCTGCCTGTGAGAGAAGGGGCGTTATGGTTTCTTATGTAACGTTGCAGGGAGCAGAGATGAGGTTGAGAGACGTGGCCTCACATCATGGGTGAGAGAAGGAAGCCCCACGAGGGATATTACACATGCATGACTCTCAACAAACCAGTCTCAGAGTCTCAGCCCTGAAAGTTAAGAACCTGGTGAGTATCTTTCGGGGATATGTCAATTTAGCAAAACTCCTAAGACTGAAAAAACCAGAAATCTTACATTATGAGTCTAGAGGAAGATTCAAAATGTCCAATGGACTGAACATTTGCATCAACCTGTGTAGCATATTTTCTCTTTACAAGAAAAGTATGTGGGGATTTAAATTACCAGAAGTTTATCCAGTACTCAGAATCCTGACCAC
>NW_023215545.1:0-611 GCF_002007445.2 Ailuropoda melanoleuca
CAGGGCTGTTGTGAGCATTAAGGGCCAAGTGAATGTGCAAGAATTGTAAACATGATGTATATACACTGTGTTGTGAATATTGCTAGGTGAGTCAACTCGGTAAGGGTTGGGTCTTTATGATACACAGAAGGTGCTCATAAGTGCCTCTGAAATCGTGGAAAGGAATCTTAGTGTAGGAGAGAGAATGAGAGAGGACAGACCCAAACAAACAAAAATCTCACAAACTTTGGAAATTCATAATCTAACACCTATAAACTTTTAATGTATTGATCTTGTCCATTATGGGATGTCCAAGGGATTTCATTGTTTATTAGCTGTTTAAAATGAAACTTAATAAGTTGAAAGCATACCAAACATTCGCAGTTTTGTACATTCTGAATTACTTATATTTGTAAACTTCTTCTTGCAAAATGTACTCCAAGCTTATTTCATAATGATTATTTTAAATCACCTTTTTCCTGTCATATTCTCATCATGTCCACAAATAGGTTCCTTTAACAATAGTGCATACATATTTCCCAAGCCCTTGCCAGATGCCAGGCAGAATGCTAACTCTTGATCATATGTTGATGTATTTAATCCTCCCTGCAGCATTCCGAGGGGAGGGATTG
>NW_023215546.1:0-611 GCF_002007445.2 Ailuropoda melanoleuca
GTGTGTGTGTGTGTATAGAGAGAATGTTTGTATATATTTACTCATTTTCTATGGATTATAACCAAACTTCTGGCTAATAATATATTAAACTATACATCATTTTGAGTAACTGCATACATAGACACATATAGTCACATACACACATGCTTTTAAAAAACAACTTTTTCTGGATGCCAGGGTGGCTCAGTCCATTAAGCATCTGCCTCCAGCTCAGGTCATGATCCCAGGTACCTGGGACTAAGTCTCACATTGGGGTCCTTGCTCAGCAGGGAGTCTTCTTCTCCCTCTGCTTGCTGCTCCCCCAGCTGGTGTTCTCTCCCTCTGACAAATAAATAAGTAAAATCTTTAAAAAATAATATTTTTCATAAGTATGTTACATATATTGATGTATGCATAATTGTATATATTGATATGTCATTGTGTAAGTATATTGACAGATCAAAGGAAGGAAAAGAATCAGTTTTCTCCCTCTCACCTTTGTCTCTGATTCACTTCATTTCATGCAGCTCCTGTTAAGGGAATATTGCTAGAACGAACATTTATATTTAATCTTCATCTGAGTATGTAATTTATCCTCTGATAGAAAATCTCAATGTAATAAGTACTTTTTT
>NW_023215547.1:0-611 GCF_002007445.2 Ailuropoda melanoleuca
AGCCTGATGTGGGGCTCGATCCCAGAATGCTGGGATCACGCCCTGAGCCAAAGGCAGACGCTTAACCGCTGAGCCACCCAGGCACCCCCAAATTGTCTTTAAAGAGTTTAAGGACATCCTGAGGCATGTTTTGTTTTTATTCTTGTTGTGTTTGCTTTTGTTTGTGAAGATTATGACAATTTTGTCAATTTGTTTTCAGTTCTGGATATTTCACAGGTGCTCAGGAGAGCTGTCAACTTATTCTTAAGGACTGAGTCTAGACCCAGATAAAGTTTAGCTAGTTTCCACAGACACGTGCTCTGAGTTAGCCTAGATTCCAGCAAGTCAAGAAAGTTGAGGGAAATTTCTCTAGTCATGATTTTCATAGGGCTTGAAGTATGCTTGGAAAGAGGCTAAAAGTTCAAACTAAATTAATTTGAACAGGATGTCTTCTGAAATTTAATCACTAAAACTTTTGATAATTAAAATTAATATCATTTTAATTTTAATTAGTCAATTTTTGATTTATTCTTGTAATTCTAGAAGTTTGTTTTATGGTGATGGTATTCAGCTTTTGCTTATACTCAGTTGAATGTTGATATTAATACACAGTCATTGAGAATATGGTACTT
>NW_023215548.1:0-873 GCF_002007445.2 Ailuropoda melanoleuca
CACCAGCAAATGCCTGGAAGCCGCACGGGTGTGGCACTCAGTGGCTGCACTATGGCAAGTCAGCTGTGAGCTCCTGGAATGTTGGGGACAGGAAGGTGAATAAGGCAGGCACGCCGGGGAGTGCAGTGGGAGGGACAGAGAGAGGGGGCTGGGAACCAGCCAGGGGGTCTGTGGGGAGACTCATTTGCTGAGGGTCCCACAGTCTGTCAGTGGCAGGAGGGATGAGCAGAGAAGGACCTGGAACGCAGGTGTGGGGCTGTTCCTTTGAGGCAGTCAGGGCAGCCGAGGGAGGGCAGGACACTAGGACCAGCCCGGGTGTGTTTGTTTCATCAGGAGCTGCTTGAAGTGGATGCTTTCAGTTTCCCTTTGGGTTCCCATATATTTATGGTCCAAGTCGTGGTTACTGCACAGACTCCCAGATCCTCCCAGCTAAGAGCTTCTGGATGTGCTTCACCTCCAGGAAGATTCCTTGGTGAGCTTGGAGGGTGGGGGCCCCACCGCAGGGAGATGTCTGGGCTTTGCTTCCTGCCCCCCCCCCCACCACTGGGCCCTCTGTCCCACCCACTGTGGGGCATGATGAGAAGATGCCTGCCTGTGAGCCCCCATCAGAAAGAAGAGAGGGGCTGGGATAAGAAAGGCCAAGTCATTGTAGGGAGGTGGTCCGGGCTTTGTTATCTGGAAACAGCAAACTGTAGACTCGTAATCTGGAAACACCAAACTGCAGACTCGTAATCTGGAAATACCAGACTGTAGACTCATGGGGACGACAATAAGGGCGTGAGCTTATATCTCTGTGTTTATGCTGACAGATGCAAACCTAGAAGCCTTGGGATTGTTAAAGTCCCATTTCTCCCCAAACACCTGCTTCTGAAG
>NW_023215549.1:0-611 GCF_002007445.2 Ailuropoda melanoleuca
TTTTTTTTCGGTTTCAGAGATTCTCAATACTAGTTTAGAAAAGTTTTGGGGGCCTAGGAAAAGTATAGATTTATGTTTCTGGCTCTTTCCAGCTTGGTTTAGGTTACGGAGACTTTTAGGTTTTTGGAGTTTAGGTTTTATTATCAATTAAATGGGAAGACATAGGAGGTTAAAATAGGTGATTAATTAATATAATTTCTTTAGCCTTTGAGAACACCATTCTGATGCTGTGATTGGAAGGAAGAAGACTCTTAACCAAACTGGACTTCAGTGAAAACATATACATTGTATATATTAGTATCTAAGTATTTAAGTCATTAGGAAGTTGTAAGTTGATATGCATTCATTTAATAATAATCACCTAGAGAGTCAAGATTGCATGGGATTGGGAATGCAGACAAGGATGGGAGTAGTAACTATTGGCAAACTGTACTTATTCCTTGGACCAACCTTGTGAACATCTAAGGGAGATAATTAACCACGTTGATAACCTAAATGTCTTCTTGACTCTGGCAAAACAAGATGTTCCTACAGAGATTATTTTCCCACTTACAATATATGCAATGGCACAGATTATAAAGAAGTGCTAATATGAGTGACTCATTAACATA
>NW_023215550.1:0-611 GCF_002007445.2 Ailuropoda melanoleuca
AAAAAAATAAAAAAAATAAAAGTATACATGAAAGTTGTAAGAATTGGAAAGAAAGCAAACTCTGATGTTAACAATGACATTTTATAAGTACAGTGGGGATTAATTTTATGTGTCAACTGAACTGGGCTGAGGGATGCCCAGATACTTGGGTGTGTCTGTGACGGCATCTCCAGGAGAGACAGGAGTTGAGTTGGTAAATTGAGTGAAAATGGCCCTCGCCAGTTTGAATGGGCATCATCCAATCCATTGAGGGCCTACGTAGGACCAAAGGACAAAGAAAGGGTGAATTTACTCTCTCTGCTTGAGCTGGGACATTCATCTTTTCCTGCTCTCAGATGTCAGGATTCATGGTTCCCTGGTTTTTGGACTCAGATTGGGACTGAGACCATCAACCAACCTCCTAATTCTTGTGCCTTGGACTCAGACTAAACTATGCCACCGACTTTCCTGGGGATCTAGCTTGCAGAAGGCAGGTCATGAGGTTCTCAGGCCTCCATAAGCAAGTAAGCCAAACCCTAAGATAAATCCTCTTATATTTATATCCCTATCAGTCTCTAGATCGGTTGATCAATCTATACCCCATTGGTTCTGCTTCTCTGGGCAACCTTGTC
>NW_023215551.1:0-611 GCF_002007445.2 Ailuropoda melanoleuca
AGGGGGAGTGGGAGAGGAAGAAGCAGGCTCATAGCAGAGGAGCCTGATGTGGGGCTCGATCCCACCACACCGGGATCACGCCCTGAGCCGAAGGCAGACGCTTAACCGCTGTGCCACCCAGGCGCCCCTATGGTATGTTTTTAACTATGCTCCTTTACATATTGTCTCCATCCCTGGACTATGAACCCCTACTAATGAAATGACTATTTTATTGGTATTTGGATCTACTGTACCTGCGGTCATATAAGGAATAAAATAAATGCTCAATAAATATTTATTGACTGAATGATGATAATAAGAGCCCACGAATTGTAGCTGAGAGGGGGGACATGCTTACACCAACCCTCCTGGATGTTACTCTCCTTCCAGTGTATATTTTTTTATAATAATATTTTTTTATTATACTATGTTAGTCACCATGCAGTACATCCCCAGTTTTTGATGTAAAGTTCCATAATTCACTACTTGCGTATAACACCCAGTGCACCATGCAGTACGTGCCCTCCTTAATACACATCACCAGCCTATCCCAATCCCTTACCCGCTCCCCTCTGAAGCCCTCAGTTTGTTTCCCAGAGTCCACAGTCTCTCATGGTTCATTCCCCCTTCTG
>NW_023215552.1:0-611 GCF_002007445.2 Ailuropoda melanoleuca
CAAAAAAAAAAAAAAAAAAAAAAAAAAAAAAAAGGAAAGAAAAGAAAAGAAAAAGAAAATCACAAGCAAATATCTCTGATGAACACAGATGCAAAAATCCTCACAAAATATTAGCAAACTGAATTCAACTATTCATTGAAAGGATCATTTGCCATGATCAAATGTCATTTATTCTGGATATGGGAGGATGGCTCACTATTTGCATATCAATCAACATGATATACACACGAAGGATAAAAATCATATCACCATCCCAATAGATGCAGAAAAAGCATTTGAAAAAAAATTAACATCTGTTCATGAAAAAAACTCTCAACAAAATGGGTTTAGAGGAAATGTATCTCACCACAGGAAAGATCATATATGAAAAACGCATGGCTACATCATACTCAATGGTAAAAACCTGAGAGATTTTTCTTTAAGATGAAAGACAGGACAAGGATGTCCACTCTTGCCACTTTTATTCAACACAGTCCTGGAAGTCCTAGCCACAGCATTCAGACAAGACAAAGAAATTAGAGGCATCCATATTGGTAAAGAAGAAGCTAAACTGTCACTATTTGCAGATGACATGATAGTATGTATGGAGAACCTTAGAGTACAAAAAAAAA
>NW_023215554.1:0-611 GCF_002007445.2 Ailuropoda melanoleuca
CCATCGGGATCATGCTGTCTGTGTCCCTGCCTGCCCACCTGGGCTCCCCGCCATGCCCTACAGTGCTCCCCTGATACTCCCCCCACCTCCACCCCACATTCCAGCCACTCCCCGGCTCTGCTACACCGACCCATTCCTGCCCGTCCGTGTGATGAGACGGGGCAGCTGTGGGTTACGGACGGTGGTCCCAGACAATGAAGTGTGTCTTCGGGAAGTTAGAAGCCCAGGCATTCCACTGAGAAGGAATGTTGGAAAAAGCCTTCTCATGTCAATGAGATTTTGACAAGTGAGAGAACATGCTTTAAAAGTGATAAGACATGAGAGATATGTGTGGTTTTTAATATTATGCTTTTTTAAAAAAATTTATTTGAGAGAGAGTGAGGACGAGAGAGTATGAATGGTGGGGAGGGGCAGAGGGAGAGGGAGCCCGATCCTGGGACCCAGGAGATCATGACCTGAGCTGAAGGCAGTTGCTTAACTGACTGAGCTACCCAGGTGCCCCTTTAATAGTACGCTTATTGGAGATAGAGTTGTGGCTAACATAAGGGCACGTGGCCATTCAGCAAGACCCAAAGCCACGTTGTGTATATTCTCATCCCGCCCCCCCCCCC
>NW_023215555.1:0-611 GCF_002007445.2 Ailuropoda melanoleuca
GGAGCAGGGTGAGGGCCCGCGGGAACCTGTGCCCGCCCGCTTTCACCTTTCACTTTAAGGAGTACTGACCCCTCAGTACCCAGACACTGCCTCTGAACAAAGGCGATCCGGGGGGCCGGGGATAAATGATGGGCAGATCAAAACAAGGCACTTCTCAAGTATGTTCTCCACAAACAGGCATAACACTGCGAGGACACGGAATGGCTCTTTTAAGAAATGGGACTGCCAGATCAAGGTTGAAGACACTAAAGTATCCCATGCTAGAGGCAGAAAGGACCCATCATGGTAGACCCAGCTCGGCAGAAACCGTCATGGGGACCTTTAAGGCAGCCTCCATGGACCTGGAGAACATGCCAGATGGTTCCAGACACAGAGCAATACATCTGGGACAGGCTTACAGCCTGTCAGGACCACGAGGCCACCATCAACTTGGGGTTTCAGTGCCTTCAGAGTTTCCAAAATGGTGGTACTGTGGACACCAGCTTGGAAAAAAGGCTAGGGAGACAGTAAAGCATCTTTGCCCTGAGGAAAACCATTCTCGAACAGTCTTTTCATACCCAAGGTCCAAAGAGTGAAAGAGTTTTGCTGGGAGCCTGCAGCAGGGTAGGGAC
>NW_023215556.1:0-892 GCF_002007445.2 Ailuropoda melanoleuca
CAAATCAACAAATCAGATTGAGTCCAAATGTTTCCTCATTAGTCAAAATATTAGTAAGAAGTTAATTACTTCAATGCCCAGAGAGCTTCTCGCAAAGGAGTAGCTGAAAGGTCTGCCTCTCACCTGAAGGAAATTGGGCATACCCAGGAGATGACTCCTGAAGTTCAGCCTTTGTCTGTCCATCTGGCAGTAGGGCAGAGGCTGCTTGCAAGGCTGGCCTGACCACTGCTGCTGGCTCTGTCCCAGCTTGCTCCTTTTTCTCCCCTGAACCTCAGGTTCTCAATTTGAGAATAAACTCACATTACAACTTTTCTTTCTACCTAACAGGGTGGTTATGAGGAACTAATAGAAAAATAGATGTGACACTGGAGCCTTTGCTGTGGTTAGAAATAGTAAAGGACAGCCCTCACAGGAGAGATGGTCTACACCAGAAACCGTTAAGAAAATACTGGTAGAGTCCACTTCATTAATTCAACATTCAACTAATACTTATTAAGCTCTTTAAAAAAAAAAGATTATTTATTTATTTATTTGACTGAGAGAGAGACAGCCAGCAAGAGAGGGAACACAAGCAGGGGGAGTGGGAGAGGAAGAAGCAGGCTCCCAGAGGAAGAGTCTGATGTGGGGCTCGATCCCACAACGCCGGGATCACGCTCTGAGCCGAAGGCAGACGCTTAACCGCTGTGCCACCCGGGCACCCCTATTAAGCTCTCATTACGTGTCAGGCATGATATAAAAATTCAAAAATTTCTATAGGGGAAACAAATGTCAAAAAAATTTTAAAAATGTTTGTGTTGTATATGACAAAGAATTGGGAAGGAAAGAGCATCCCAGTTAAAGTATAAAAGGGTGTGAATCCATAAAAAATATAACACGTGAGCTGTAAACATCT
>NW_023215557.1:0-611 GCF_002007445.2 Ailuropoda melanoleuca
GATCGCATATCTTAAAATAAGCAAATGCAGGAAAATGCAACAAAGGTGATAGCATTTATTAGTTGCTGTTTCTTATGCTTCTATTTAAACTTCTTAATCAAGAATATTTAGAACAGCCTACATTGTCTATTTAAGCTTCACTTCACATAAACTAATGAAAAAAATAAAAGCATTATCTTGATCAGTTATTAGGACATAAGTGAAATATTTTCACAGCTCTGCTCTCTCCTGAGGGCACAGTCTTGAAATTCAGTGCTTTGGAGAAATATGACTATTATTTAATAGTGGTTCATAAAAAAGTGCAGAGTGGTTCAATAAAGAAGCTCTTAACCCACTCAATTAACTAAGTAGATTAAAACAGAACCAGAATTCCCCTCTTGGGCATCTAAGTTTTGTTTTCACTATAACCCTTACATGAGTGCAGGTTTGATGTAAAGAGATCTATTAATCCATGTCATAGCATGGTGGTTAAGAAAATGGGTTTTGGAATTAAGCCTGGATGAATCCTTCGTGTGCCTCCGGAGTCATGTGGCATAAGACAGATTTCTTTTTTTTTTTTTTTTAAGATTTTATTTATTTATTTGACAGAGATAGAGACAGCCAGCGAGAGA
>NW_023215558.1:0-611 GCF_002007445.2 Ailuropoda melanoleuca
ACCCAGGCGCCCCTGGATGAGAGTAACTTTTGTTATAAATTCTGAGAGAGTCAAATCCCAAGTAAAGATTTTAAATCATATACATTTAATGACAAGCCATTCATCACAGAGTTTAGATTCTTAGCTTACTCTGAATATAAGGAACCAACATCTGTTATTTTCAGAAGTTACTTTCTAAGCCATTAAGAAGAACATTTAAGCCTAATAGCATGGTGTAACCCTGCGGTAAATGGAGCTGATCCATTGAAAGCTCCCCTCCTGGAAAAAAAAAAAAAATCAATGTCCTGTGAAAGCTATTGATGTGTGGGCACGTCTCCCTCCCCACCTCACAGTGATTTGCTGAGGGAAACAGTGTAGAAACATCTGGAGGGCGAGTTGCTGGCCATTCATTCAACCCATTTTGGTGGAGACTTACTATGTGTCAGACGAGGTGCTGGGAATAAAGCCATGGAAGACAGAAGAGGTTTGTTCTCTGGAGTTCCACTTCCAGCAGAGGAGGCGGGCAGAGCACTCTCAAGTGAGCCAAGAAATCCCCAAGATTAAGGCAAACATAAAGAAAACACAGCAGTGTTTTATCAGAGAGGGGTCGGCCTTCTTCAGACCGTCTAAAC
>NW_023215559.1:0-796 GCF_002007445.2 Ailuropoda melanoleuca
GGATGTCAATTAATGGTAAAATTATACTTAGCCAATTTCACTTCATGTGACTACATCTGTAATCAACTGAACATACACAGTTTATATCCTGATTTGCCCTTGCAATACAACAAAAGGTAGGGTAGGTATTTTTTTAACTGCTATATGGTATATGCTGCTTGTAGTAAACAGAACAGAAGGTTGTCACAGAGAATGAATGGATGGATGTAAAAGCCAAAAATATAGTCTTTCCTGGAGAGTTCCCACTTCTTTCTGACACATTCTTCTGTGCAGTAGCAGTAAACAGGTATTCAAAATAGAATACAGACATATTTTGATATTTGAGAATTGAGATAATGTGTATTATGTATGCTTCTGCTTAGAAGACTACCTGAAGATGGTGCTTCAAAAAGAAACAGAAACTGGAATGAAATATGAGGAAGATGCGACCAAGAGAATTAGGTCAAGAGAAGAACATGAAATGAAATGGGATCTGGTAAAACACTGCACTCTCTTCCTTTCTAGCTAGTGGGCTCTGGCTGAATAAGTATACTTTGAATCAGCCACTGTCACATGGTAGCACAAAATATTAATTTGTTGAGGAAAGATCACTTGTGAATTGCTGCAACATCTGCACTATTTTCTTAGTCACTAGTCATATATGTATTAATTGGCATGACAAGAAACATGAGTTGTAGCTGAGCAGACTACATAAAGTATTCCTGTGTGTTGGTGGTGTTTGCATAACGGCATCACATTGTAAAATAACTACACTTGCTTTTTCTCCCTCAACAATATGTTCTTCAGATTTACGCAC
>NW_023215559.1:842-5105 GCF_002007445.2 Ailuropoda melanoleuca
ATTAGGCATCTATTTTGTGCTGATACTGTGTTGGGTACAAGAACACAGAGATTATTAAGAAAAAATTGCTACCCTTTAATGCACACAAAACTGAGTAAAAATTGGCCCCTAACTCTACAGAGTTTCCAGTCCAGTGAGGAAGACAGGCAAGTAAGGATAAGTATCACAAATATAAGTGGAGCAACAGTGGCATGCACAATATATTATAGGACCTTCTCTCGAAGCTCATGCGAGCTTTAGGGAGCTTCCTTTCCAGGGATGCTTGAGCTGTCTTGCAAAATGAGCTAAGAATTATACAAACGAATGAGTGGTGGGGAAGGTGGTTTGATAGTGCATTTCACAGAGTACTGCAATGAGTCACCTGGGGTGAGGAACAATGAAGCTAGAGAGGAGATGGGGCTCTCCCATCACACAAGCCCCCATAAGCCTGTAGGGCCTCAGACATTCAGCAGGTGATTGGCATGATCAATGCACAGGTATGGGGAGCATGGATGTGAAGAGGCACAAGACTGAAGACAGAGGGACAAGTTGGGAGATATAACTGTCCAAGAAAGAAAGGATGAGGGCCTGACCGGGTTGAAGCAGTAAAGAATAAGAAGTGGACATATATATGAAAATATTTCAGAAGGTTAATCAAGAGGACTTTTTGGTTTATTGGAATGAAAAGATGCATGAGAAAGAAAGAAATAGATGACTCATGCTATTAAAATACTGGGGGTACAAGAGAAATTGAATGGAAATGCAGCTATAGAATTGTCAATAATTGTGAATTGTTCAAAATATTTGCCACTTGCTCCCTTTGGGTGAATTATCTTCTATCAGTTAACATCAACTTTTGTCCTGTGATTTGCTTTGGTTAGTGAAATGGGAATGGAAGTGATACAGTCTATTCCCAAGAAGAAATTTTAAGAGCAAGTGCAAGGATTTATTATGTTTTATTTTATTATATTTATTTATTTATAAATATTTATTTATAAATATTTATTTATATTTATTATAATATTTATTATTTGTTCTTATTTATCATTTATTATGTTCTATTTTATTATGTTTCTATTTATTATGTTCTATTTTCCTCAAACATGAAGTCAATATCTCAGCTCAAGGTTATTCCTTTGAGTCCAGGATGAAGACAAAGTATGGAACACAGCCTTGGAGCAGACCACTGCTGACCTGGAATGCACATATAGCATGAGACAGAAATAAACCTTTGTTGTCATAAGCCACTGCCATTTCTCAGATATTCCTGCAACAAATCTGAGCCTCATTAATTCAACAGCTATCCTAATATTAGTCTAAGAATAAATAATTGTCTAAACAACTCATTGAGGAGTAAATGGAGTGAGCTTGATAGAAGTTTAGAGTACATGAGTGCTAATATCAGGAGCAGAATTGTAAATTATCACGAGGCAAGTACAGAGGATAGTGGCTAAGGTTTAACTCAAGTAATTTTAGGAAAAATGTTTGCCCTGAAGTAAAAAAAAGTGAGCTTAGGATCCAGAAAGAAAGGGTCCTTACTCTCTATGATAGCACTGGATTTCAAAAATTGTAGCAAAGTAGTCTAGATGAAGGCAAGTGCCTATCTTCTGAGAAATGCTTCTCTCTCTGAAAAGAAGTACCTACAATTTGAATGCAAACAGAATACAGTGCCCAGGACGGATGTCAATTAATGGTAAAATTATACTTAGCCAATTTCACTTCATGTGACTACATCTGTAATCAACTGAACATACACAGTTTATATCCTGATTTGCCCTTGCAATACAACAAAAGGTAGGCTAGGTATTTTTTTAACTGCTATATGGCATATGCTGCTTGTAGTAAACAGAACAGAAGGTTGTCACAGAGAATGAATGGATGGATGTAAAAGCCAAAAATATAGTCTTTCCTGGAGAGTTCCCACTTCTTTCTGACACATTCTTCTGTGCAGTAGCAGTAAACAGGTATTCAAAATAGAATACAGACATATTTTGATATTTGAGAATTGAGATAATGTGTATTATGTATGCTTCTGCTTAGAAGACTACCTGAAGATGGTGCTTCAAAAAGAAACAGAAACTGGAATGAAATATGAGGAAGATGCGACCAAGAGAATTAGGTCAAGAGAAGAACATGAAATGAAATGGGATCTGGTAAAACACTGCACTCTCTTCCTTTCTAGCTAGTGGGCTCTGGCTGAATAAGTATACTTTGAATCAGCCACCGTCACATGGTAGCACAAAATATTAATTTGTTGAGGAAAGATCACTTGTGAATTGCTGCAACATCTGCACTATTTTCTTAGTCACTAGTCATATATGTATTAATTGGCATGACAAGAAACATGAGTTGTAGCTGAACAGACTACATAAAGTATTCCTGTGTGTTGGTGATGTTTGCATAACGGCATCACATTGTAAAATAACTACACTTGCTTTTTCTCCCTCAACAATATGTTCTTCAGATTTACGCACAGTTATAGATCAAGTTCATTACTTTCAACCAGTGAATAGTATCCAATCATGTGAATTGTTCTGAGAATCTTTAAGATGTGTTTTCCATTTAGTGTGATTATAAATATATTTCAAATTATTTCTATAATTAATGCTTTCCAANTTATAGATCGAGTTCATTACTTTCAACCAGTGAATAGTATCCAATCATGTGAATTGTTCTGAGAATCTTTCTTTTAAGATGTGTTTTCCATTTAGTGTGATTATAAATATATTTCAAATTATTTCTATAATTAATGCTTTCCAATTATTGCACTTTTTCTTACTTCTTTTTTCTCCTTTCTTGAATTTTCATGTTTATTCTCTAACGGTTCAAAAACATGCTTGTAATTTCTATTCTTTCATGTTAGCTCTTAAGTTTATAACATACTGCTCTTCACACAGTTGGTAAACAATACTTAAAATTAATCATATCTCTGCCTCTATCTAAATAAGACAGGGGCCTTAACACAAATTAACTGTCCCCTGAACCCCCTGAATGTAAATTCCATTTTATCATTACCTAGAGTTTTCTATTCTGACCTCAATTTGCTCACATATTACGGCCTTTACTCTCATAGTAAATATTTAGGTTTGACTTTATTTTATTACTTTACTTGTATATTCTTGCTCCAGACATTTACCACCACCCCTTTTTATCTGAGTTATTTCCTTCATTCTGTAATAAATCTTTTAGCAATTTTTCAGTCATGGTCCGTACGAAATAAACTTTTAGTCTTTGCACATCTTTATTTTACTGTCACTCCTGAGTGATGGCTTAATTGGGAATTAAATTCTAGGTTGAGAGTCACTTTCCTTCAGTTCTTTGTTTTCATGCATGTATTTTTGTGGATAAGACTTCTGTCAACTTAATCTCCCTTCCTTTATAAGTAATTGTAATATTCTCTTGTTTCTTCTAAGATTTTCTCATTATCATTGATGTTATACACTTAATTATTTTTTCCTCTCAGTGTGCACCTTTTTTATTTATCCTGCTCAGCTCTTGGTGAACATTTCAATCTGAAGAAGTACATGATTCTTTGTTTCTCAAAACAATAAATTATTTCTTTAACGATTTCCTTATCTTTAGTCTAAAACATACCTTTTAAAATGCCTTTAAAATATTGAAGTTTATCAGTCTCTTTTCTGCTTTTCAGCTTCTGTTTTATATTTTGTATTTCTTTATCTCTGTTGCTTCTATGTAGTTTGCGTTGTCATATTTTAAAATATAACATTCCTCTTGAACTGAGAACAGTTTACCATTCATCTCTTCTATTGATCTTCTCCCCCTCATCAAAGAGCACATTTTTCATTTCCAAGACTTCTATAATTCACTCTTTCACACATGCACCTGTCCTTGTTCTGTAATTTCTTATTATTGTCACAGGAAAAATTTATCTCTTTAAGAACTCTGGATATATTTATTTTAATGTCTTTGTCATATAGTTTGACTATTACTATTTCTGCAAGCTTTAATTATCATGTTTCGTTTCCCTGTAGATCTTCACACAATGGTTAGTATTTTGGTATGCTTTCATTTTTGTCAAAATGCACACCGTGGGGCTTTACCATGAAAGTCTTTCCTGGATTCACATTTGCCTGGCTTCATCTCTCCAAGTTTAAACTGTAATTGATATATTTGATGGTAATTCTGTGCAAGCATAGGCCATGTTCAGACTTCTGGATGGTTGCCTCTCTTTCCTCCCCAAATCCCAGACTGCAATGCAAACCTCCAGCTCTATTCTTATTTCTGACCAACCTTTGAGGTATTTTTTTTTAAGATTTTATTTTT
>NW_023215560.1:0-611 GCF_002007445.2 Ailuropoda melanoleuca
GCGCGAAAATTACAGCTACAGCATTGGGAGGGAATCCCAGGGTGGGCTTCCCATTCATAGCCAAGATCCTCTTCCCACAGAGAAGCATTGAGGCTGCAGTTGGGGGCGGGACAGCCAGCAGAAATCCGGCAGAGGGTGGCCTCAGGTGGGGGGGGGGCACAAGGCTTTGGACAGAGGCTTCCCCCACCTCTTTGCAGCAGCAGCTGTCCCCCACCTTGGCCCAACCCCCTTGCCCCCCCAAGCCAGAGGGGGGCTGGCATCTCCTGACTTACTGGGCAGTCCTGGGGCCTTCCAGGGAGCAGCTCTGGGGTCTGGGAAGGCTGGATCCAGCTGCACCTGCAGGGCAGGGAGGCTGAGCCAGGAGGGAAGGGCTGGGAGGCTGCCCCAATGTCCCTCTACCTGGAAGCCGGAGGCCAGGCGTGGGGGGAAGCCCAAGAGGGGCACTCACCCCAGCCCAATTCTGCCCACCAAGTGGAGTCTGAAGGCCACAAGCCCAATGCCAGGTGAGAGGTGTGCTGTGCCGAGGCACTGCCAGCCAGGCAGCCCAAAGTGCAAGTCTTTGCCCGCAGCCAAACCAGGGATGAGAGAAGAGGGCGGGCGGGCTGGTCTGG
>NW_023215561.1:0-611 GCF_002007445.2 Ailuropoda melanoleuca
CAGAAGGCCTGAATCTAGAATCTTTACTCTAATTTCCATATTATAATAATATAGCTCATTCTTCAGTAACTCTCTGAGATAAAATTCATGGAAGGAAAACCATCAAAACACTTGAACATCTAAAAATGCCCTTATTACAAGGTTCATTTGTTGGATTATTTTTCTGGGTAATGCATCCTTAGTAGAAAAGCATTTTACCTTACCTTCTGGTGTTGGTGTTTATCAGCATATCTCTGATTTCACTTTTCCAAAATGTTATGGTAAATTTCCAGGGAGTTCATCTTCCTTTATTATTTTTTTCTTCTTCATTCATCAGTTGTTTGAGATCTTGATAATTCCCATTCACTATGAAAACTCATTTTTATTATTTCTGCAACATCACCTTTTGATTTATTGAATTATTTTCTCACATGAGTACTCTATTTTCAGAATACTGTTAGTTGCATGTTGGCTGCTTTCACATGATCCTTTATTTTTTATATTTAAAACATTATTTCTGCCACTGTGTGCCGCTTTCTGGAGATTTTTGCCAAACTATTTCAGTCTTTTATAATTTTTAAGTTCATTTTGTTATTTTTTGATTTACCAAATACCCCATTTTTTAAAATTTT
>NW_023215562.1:0-611 GCF_002007445.2 Ailuropoda melanoleuca
CCACCCAGTCTATGGTATTTTGCTATGGCAGTCTAAGCTGACCAGGACATACTCATTGACTTTGGACTTGGCCATGCAATTTGCTTTGGCCAACAAGATTATCTTCTGTGATCCAAGCAGAGACTTGAAAAGCGCTTGCCTTGTCCGTTGTGCTTCTGCCAACACCACAAGGGACATGCAGCAGAAAGCATACAATGGTAGAGCGTGAGAGCTGAGGAGGCAGTTGGGCTAATATAGCAAAGTCGAAGCAGTATGGCACTCAATGTGTTAGGGGTGGAGTTGTAGGTAAGAGTGAGGTGAGGGGAAAGCAGTTGAGGCATAGTCTTCATAATCAAATTTTAAAATTTACATTTCAGTAGGGAGTCTGAGGAGAAAAGTAATTCCATTATAAAATGTTTACAATGGCCAATGGCATTGGGTGAGATAAGCAGAAACCAAATACTGTGATCATAAAGCCTTCTTCAGACAAAGTCTGTCTGCACTGCTCCATGACAAGGGTTGCAATCTGTTATTTTTATGTCACTTTTTTTGACAAAGCAACCACAGATTTTGTTTTACAGTGTGTTATAGAACAGGCCTGACCCACCTTCCTTACTTATGATGGTAGACTA
>NW_023215563.1:0-611 GCF_002007445.2 Ailuropoda melanoleuca
CCATTCAGTAGGTTGCCTTTTTGTTTTGTTGATGGTTTCCTTTGCTGTGCAAAAGGTTTTTATTTTGTTGTAGTACCAAGAGCTTAATTTTGCTTTTGTTTCCCTTGCCTGAGGAGACGTAGCTAGAGAAAATGTTGGTATAGCTGACATCCAAGAAATTACTGCCTGTATTTTCTTCTAGGAATTTTATGGTTTCAGGTCTCACATTTAGGTCTTAAATTCATTTTGAGTTTATTTTTGTGTATGGTATGGAAAAGTAGTCCAGTTTCATTCTTTTGCATGTAACTGTCCAGTTTTCCCTGCACCAGCACCATATATTGAAGAGACTATATTTTCCCTATTATGTATTCTTGCCTCATTTGTTGTAGATTAATTGACCATATAAGCATGTGTTTATTTGGGGGGCTCTCTTGTTTCATTGATATGTGTTTCTATTTTTGTGCCAGTACCATGCTGTTTTGATTACTACAGCTTTGTAGTATATCTTGAAATCTAAAATTGCAACACCTTCAGCTTTGTTCTTTCTCAAGATTGCTTTGGCTATTCAGGGTCTTTTGTGGTTCTGTACAAATTTTAGTGTTATTTGCTTTATTTCTGTGAAAAATGGTATT
>NW_023215564.1:0-611 GCF_002007445.2 Ailuropoda melanoleuca
CCCCCCCCCAAAAAAAGCCAACGTGAAATGTTCTGTTTTTGAATACAAGCAACCAACAAGAGTGTTGCAAAATGTGGCTGGAATCAATAACAAAACTTTTGGAGATGAACCATTGAAAGCGATGCTTTATCAGGGGCAAAACGCTTGGGAGGCTCCAATTTTGGAGGCCTTCAGTGGGTTTGGACTTCCTTTAGTACCGCAAGGGCAGGAAGAGGAAATGCTTTTATCGGAAGGGGGTAGGAGGTGAACTGGCAAAAAACATCATCTCCCTGTTCCTTTCTCTTGAATTCCTTCCTAATATGAAATGGGGACTGGAACCATTTTACAGAAAATGTCAATGTGGAGAAGCCCAGCAGTCCCCAAGCCCCACTGGCATTTGGAACCGAGAGAGATAGTATCATTCTTTAGCTTAAAATAACATGAATTCCTGAACGAGGCGCTTTAGGAAGCCAAGGCCTGTTGACCTTGCTCCTTGCTGTTCCCAGGGTTGCACAGCACCTGGCACGTGGCTGGTGCTCAGTATACATTTCTGAACGAAGGCAGGAAGGACAGAGGGAAGAGGAACTGAGATCATGGAATGTAAACTCGAAAGCGTGGCCCAAATCGGGGGC
>NW_023215565.1:0-611 GCF_002007445.2 Ailuropoda melanoleuca
AAAAAAAAAAGAAGGTTAGATGAAAACAGATTGGAAATCACCAGATGGGAATGAGGGGAACCTTTAGTGAAATCACAGAGGTCTGAATTTTTCTGGCACAAAAGTCATCTTTTGGCTCTAGTCTTTTTTCCTTTTTAATTAATTAACATATAGTGTATTATTCGTTTCAGTTAATACCTATTCTTCTGAAGCTGTTCCAAAAAATAGAAATGGTAGGAAACTTCCAAACTCTTTCTATGAGGCCAGCATTACCTTGATCCCAAAACCAGACAAAGACCCCACCAAAAGGGAGAATTATAGACCAACATCCCTGATGAACATGGATGCAAAAATTCTCACCAAGATACTAGCCAATAGGATCCAACAATACATTGAAAGGATTATTCACCACAACCAAGTGGGATTTATTCCTGGGCTGCAGGCATGGCTCAACATCCACAAATCAATCAATGTGATATACCACATTAATAAAAGAAAGAAAAAGAACCATATGATCCTCTCAATAGATGCTGAAAAAGTATTGGACAAAATACAGCAACCTCAACAGATGACTGGATTAAGAAGATGTGGTCCATACATACAATGGAATATTACTCAGCCATCAGAAAGAA
>NW_023215567.1:0-611 GCF_002007445.2 Ailuropoda melanoleuca
TTACTCTAAGCCTGAAGAAATCAGTAACAGAAAGTCAATAAGAAAGAAATACAGACACCTGGGATACATTCCACAAGTTAAATTCGTGGCCCTTAAGCATTGTTTGCTTGCTGTGAGTTACAGGATTCCTAAAATTCAGAATTGGTATGAATCATAGAAGCAGTTTACCAACCCTGCCGTCTGGGACTTAGAAGTATCAAGTGAGAAATTCACGCCACTTGGAGGCAGACCAGTTCATAGGGAGACAACTCAAATTTTTAAAATATTATTCCTGATATAGCCAGATTTTCCCTCCTTGCAACTTACAGCTATTGGTTGTTGTCCTGTCCTCTTTAGCCAACAGAATAAATAAAGCACATTGATCTTTAGTCTTTGAGAATCTGGTTAATTCTGCGGACCTACTTCACCTCAAAGTATAAACGGTCCCATACACTCAAACTCTACACATAGCCTCAGGAGCTTCTCAGATCTCCTTTAACTCCTGGTAGTTTTCCTTTATTCAAAGATAGTTGTCAAGTTTCTCCTGAACCTTGTTTTGTGCAACTGTTCCATCAATAGTTTTTTTGGCATGATCTCAAGATCAGTTCCTCTCATAGGTCTGTTTCCAGGAA
>NW_023215568.1:0-873 GCF_002007445.2 Ailuropoda melanoleuca
AAAATCATTATGAATGAAGAGCCCATTGCAATGGCCAGGCTGCTGAGAGAGTGAGCAGCCAGCGTGAGTGCTGGGGTTCCTCCAGATTCAGGAACCGCACACTGACTGTACTTTTATTTCCCCACTCACCTTGTTACAGTACCCACATCAGGCCCTTGGTCTGGTTTTTATTCCGTATTTATTCCTATGTGTTTGGCCACCCTTGTTCTCCTATGGCCCAGTAACAGACTAGGCTGGCCCTTCTATCAGGTTCCTCTGTCTCATCTTTTCTCTGTAATTCCTGGGCTTTGGGTTTTGATCTCTTTAAAACAAAAACAAAAACATTTATGCATTTCAGAGAGAGAGAGAGAGAGAGAGAGAGAGAGAGAGAGAGCACAGGGGCATGGAGAGGAGGGGCAGAGGGAGAAGGTGAGAGACTCTCAAGCAGACACTGCCCTGAGCTCAGAGCCTGGAACAGGGCTCACGTCACAACCCGAGATCATGACCTGAGACGAAACCAAGAGCCGGGAGCTTTACCGACTGACACACCCAGGCGACCCTCAGTCTCTTTCTTAACAAACACTATGGGTGCACTCTATTCCTGTTTCTGATTTTGTCCAACATGTGTAGGAGTCCCTGCAGGATATTCTTTAAAATCTGAGACACGCCTCAGAAACCTATTACCTTCCTTTGTATGAATAAGGCTGAGGACGTTAGTCACACACACACACATTTATGTCACCTACTCTGCTTTCTTTGTTTAACACAGGATCCAAGCGAGCAGGGACCTCACCTCCTTCATTCACTTTTGCAGTTTCATAAAGGTGTGCATTTAGATAGAAACACATTTTTAGAAGATAGAATTTATAAAATAAAAAGAATAGCAGGAAAAAG
>NW_023215569.1:0-611 GCF_002007445.2 Ailuropoda melanoleuca
CCTGTGAGGACATCTGATTGGTCGGTGCCTCCACCCCGCAGGTTCTTAAATATTTTGATTATTACCCTAGCGCCCAAGTTTGGTGTTCTGAGGGAATTTCTGGGGGATGGAGAAGCGGGGAACAGCATCCACCCGGGGAGGGGATGCAAAGTGAGGGGCCTGGCGTGGTGCCCGGGAGTGCCTGGCTCGTGGAGAGGTTTCTCTGCCTCCCTACCAGCGCGTGGGCTGACAGTCCCTCTGTACCAGAGCCACTGCGCTGGGGGCTGAGGCCACCGCAAGGGGCAGTCCGGGAAGGAGCGAGATAAAGCCCCTGCCCCAGGAAGCTGTTGGTCTGGTCCGGAGGAGAGTAGCACGTCTAAATAACTCTGGAAAGAGACAGGTGCTCCTATCTGCTTATGGCGATGCTCACAGTGCCTGCGCGGAGTAGGGGCTCAACAAACTTGGCTGAACCGAACTGGATTTCCACTGGCCTGGGCTCTGCACCTGCCTTTTGGACTTCCTGAATCCGCGCCCCCATCCCCGCCCCAGGTTAGGATGCACGGTGGGTTCCTAGCACGGGCCTGGGTACTGAAATTTGGGTTTTAAAGTCCCAGCTGCCCTATCAACCTCAC
>NW_023215570.1:0-900 GCF_002007445.2 Ailuropoda melanoleuca
TGCCAGATAAAATATAGGCCATCCAGTTATATTTGAAATTCACATAGACAATGAATAATATTTTTGGTATAAGTATATCCTAAAATTGCACAGGGCATAATACACTAAAAAAATTATGTGTCGTTTATCTGAAATTCAAATTTAACTGGATGCCCTATTTTTTTTGTCTGCATGTTTTTTATTTTGTTTTGTTTTGTTTTGCTAAATCTGGCATCCTAGATCACAGGCACTTCAGAGCTCAGCTCTGCAAGTTGCAGAAATTCCTGTGACCCTTGAATGTTCTAGCATGTGTCAGAGAGCCATTGGATCTGGGGCAGTGTGTACCTTGATGGTTGGTGGAGTGAACAGATAACTGAAGACTAAGCCCCCACACCTGTCACTGTGTAAAGCCTTGGAATCCAGGTCTAGTCTGGTGTGGGAGACTGCTAGATCTTTTCAAAATGTCTGAGGCTGAATTTCTGACTTGTTCATTGAGATGAAATATTAAAGTAAAAATTAATTTATTTCCTAGAATATTGAAAAGCCACATTCCATTTACATCTGAGTTCATGAAGACTCTTTCCTGTGATGATACAAAAACCAAAACCAAAAAAGGTTTGGAGTTTCAAAATCTAGGTGATTAGCAGCTAGACACTTGTTTCCCAATGGTCACATCTCAAGAAAGGGCTGTGTTTGTGTAGGACAGGAGCAGAACTAAGGATTCAGGATGGAGGCATGGTGACAGCTGCCTACTCCTGTGTCCTCATAGGATTCCTGTTTCCCCTGAGGCATTTCTGAATTGCAGAGGGAGATCTGCTCAGCTCAGACCCACAGGGCACGTACCTGGCTTAGTCACAGATGGCACTCTTGTCTGCCACCTCAGAGCTGTCTGATGGCAGTAGGAGATATTAGTCCGTCTTG
>NW_023215573.1:0-611 GCF_002007445.2 Ailuropoda melanoleuca
CTAGGAGTTGAAGTCCACAAGTCCCAAAGTTGCCAAGTTTGAAGAAATCTGCTTAAGAGGGAGGAGGGATTCTGCCAGTGAGAGTCTGGGGCCCACACGGTGGGAAAGGAGGAAGGTAAAGGAAGGAGGCAAAGGATTTGCAAGGGAAAACTAAATCCCAACAACTTTTCCTAGGCAAGAGGCAAAACTCAACAAGGCTAAAAACTTGAATTAAAACTAACTTCCAACTAAATGGCAGTCAGAAATCTCACATGCAGGGAATAAGGTTCATAAAGGCCAGATCCCTGATGTCATTTTCTCCATGCAGGCTGTTTCTCCTCCCCTCATCCCTCAATCTGAAACTGGGGAGTTTGACACGGCTAACTGCAGACCCCAAATCCCTCTTCCCACAACCCCTCCATTCAGCCATTGGAAGCAATCCTTGGCTGTGGCCATGGCATCCCCAGCAGTTGCTGAAGGAAAATCTTCTTCTGGACTATTTTCACTGTCACCATCAACCAAAAGCGAGGCAGATGGGAGGTTTTGCCTTTTGCCCTCCCCACACTGGGTATAAACCTCAGCTGCCTTCCCCAGCCCAGTGCAATGGTGTGAGGGAATGACCTTGGCCAGAG
>NW_023215574.1:0-611 GCF_002007445.2 Ailuropoda melanoleuca
CTCAAGATCTTACATATCTGAAAAGGCCATTTTTCAGTTCTCACATTGGATTCATAGTTTGTGAAGCCAGTTCTAGAATGGATGTCATTTTCCCTCAACAGTGTAAAGGCACATTTTTACAGACTTCCAGCTTCCAATGGAGCTGTTAAGGAGCCCCATGCCATTATGATCTCCCTGCTTTGTAAGTGACCTATTTCTTCTCTCTGGAACCTTTTGGATCTCTGCTTCTGGCATTCTGGAATTTAACAATGACACGCTTTGTGAGGGTCCATTTCCTGTCCTTGTGAGCACATTGGTAGACACTTCACATCTAGAAACTCAGGTCCTTCAGTTACAGGAAATATTACTTCTTTGCCTTTCTCTCCTCCTTTGGCTTATTCCCTTTTCCTAGAAGTCCTATTAACTGAAGGTTGGATCTCCTAGATTAATCTTCTATTTTTCTCCCTACTTCTATGTTTTCTCTCTTTTCTACCTACTGGCAGGGAGATTTCCTCTACTTTAATGTAGTCTTTTACTGAAACTTTCATTCTTGTTATCATATTTTTTAATGGTTTTTTATTATATTATGTTAGTCACCATACAGTACATCCCCGGTTTCCGATGTAAAGTTC
>NW_023215575.1:0-611 GCF_002007445.2 Ailuropoda melanoleuca
CAAAGGAAAGGCGCTGTCACCATCTGTACTCTACAGAAATATGGAGAAGGGCTCTAATGACCGGTAGCCTCACGGCCTTGGGGGGAGGCCTCGGAAGCTTCGTCCGTCACAACTTCTAGATGATCCACGTGTAAGGGGTCCACAGGCCTTGCTTTAAGTAGCACTGCCTCAGAGAATAATAAAACTATCATCATCATAGAATCCTAGAGCTGGAAGGCCCCCAGAGGCTATCAAATCACTTCCAACAGTCAGAGCCCAGACAAAAAATGGTGTGGACCACCTCTGGGAGACAGTAAACTGCCTATCAGCAAAAGCATTCCAGCGGAAACTCAATAACTCCTTAGCAGGAATATTGTAGTGGGATTTCAAACACCACATGGGGAAGTTAAACTAGGTGATCTTTAGGACAATTTCAAGTCTGAGGTTATATTATCTCTAGCTCTGGGACAAGACAGAAATCCCATTCCCAGAAGTAGAAATAATACTAAGATAAGTTCCAACTTATCAGATCATGGGAGTGATGTTTAAAAAAAACAGTTTAAATGCAAACTAAAACAATGCCAAATGTTCTGAGAAACGAAACTATGTACTCAGAGTCCATGGAGAGAGTC
>NW_023215576.1:0-611 GCF_002007445.2 Ailuropoda melanoleuca
CTCTTCGAAATCTATTGTTTGGGGCACAAAACAATCCTGAGGGCTTAGGCTCTTGAGTCTCAATAAACTGAAAATCTTTTCTCAGCTTTCCCGTTGCCTCCCCCCATCCCCTGAGGCAGCGAATGCTGCTGAGCAAATGGGCGACGGGTAGCAAGAAAACCCCAAAATGTTATCCTGCAGCATTCATGAGCTCCAATCCTCCCGTTGCCCTGGGAGGTAAAAATAATTGGCCTGATTTAACATTGTGGATGTGGATGCTCAGAATGGAAGGCTGCCTTGCCTGAGGTCATGCCAGGTTAAGGGTTAAGTGGTGGCCCTGGGATGGGGCTGCATCCCCCATCTGTCTGACCCCACTATCTGAAGATGGAATATGGATTTTGCCACCTCCGTGGATGAGTAGAGGCTGGCTGAGGAGTTGCTCTGAGAATTCTGAGGCTGCATCTAAACTTGGTAAGAAGATGCTGAGACTTATTAGTAATGTCTGCCATGGGCGTTGGACCGGGCAGCAGGTGCCCCCAGGTCACCAGGGCCATGCCATGCTCCTTAGACTCTGTGCTGCTTAGAGATTCTGATGCTGATCTGTTGGTCAGATATATTAATGAATGCATGGA
>NW_023215577.1:0-611 GCF_002007445.2 Ailuropoda melanoleuca
CGAAAATGTGTGTCTTCCAAAGAGAATGACCAGGTAAATGTCGTTTTTCTAATTTTCTGATTTCTTGGGTTTTTTGTCTTTAGTTGTGAGGTACGGCAGGGTACCTTGCTTGCCACTCGTGCAGAACCTGGCCTAGCAAAGAACACAGCGCGGGAGAGCTTGTTAGAAGTAGCGTCCCAAACCTGGGCACACGGCTGGCTCAGTGGGTTAAGGGTCTGCCTTGGGCTCAGGTCATGACTCTGGGGTCCTGGGATGGAGCCCTGCCTTTGGCTCTCTGCTCAGCAGGGAGTCTGCTTCTCCCGCTCCCTCTGCTCCCCCTCCACCAGCACCCTCCCCCCGCTCTGCTTTCTCTCTCAAATGAGTAAGATTTTTTAAAAAAAGAAAAAGAAATAGTGTCCCAACCTTACTAAACCAGAATCTGCATCTTAACAAGATCCCCAGGTGATTCATGCATGAAGTTTAAACCAACAATCGTTCTCGAACCTGGCTTCACATTGGCATCACCTACAGAGCTTTAAAAATACTGAGGCCTGGGTCCCAACCTCATAAAGCCTGATGTACTTGGCTGAGGTGAAGCCTGGCCAATGGTTTTTTTTTTTTTTTTAAATTTT
>NW_023215578.1:0-611 GCF_002007445.2 Ailuropoda melanoleuca
CTTCCAACCAAAGGCAACACCTTCAGTTGTGCAGGGAATCCTGTTCTCACTAGTTTCCTCAAGTATATCACTCCATCAACTTTTACTTTTCTTTCATTATCTTTAGGCATGTGCATGATCTTAGTATTTGAAACTGCTGTTTTTTCTCCAATCTTAAAACAAACCAAAAAAGCAACCAAATCTCCTGTATCATGTTCCCCCCTTTATATACAAAACTTTTTCCCCCCTTTACAACAAAACCTCTTGGAAGACTCATCCAAACTCATTTATTCTAATTCTCTTCCCATTATTCTTTGAGTCCATTTCACTCAGACCCGTTCCTCCTATCACTGTACCAAAATTGCTTCCACAAGGTCAACAATGAGTTCTTAATTACTAAATATACAAGTCACTTCTTACTCTTCACCTTGCTTAATCTATCTGCAGCATTTTCGTCTCTGACCTAGAACACATTTTTAACTTGTATTCCAGACTCTCCTGGATTTCCTTGTATTCTCTGACCATTCATATTCAGTTTTGCTCACTGTTTTCTCATTTCCTGGGCTCAGTTACCAAGGGCCCAGTCTTATCCTTGGTTTTCTTGTGGGTTTTTTGTTTGTTTCATTTAGTTT
>NW_023215580.1:0-722 GCF_002007445.2 Ailuropoda melanoleuca
AAAATGTCACTAGCCTTCACACACAATCAGGAAAAGTCTGTGCTACCAGCAGCAGGCAGAGTGGAAAACCTTGTAATTCATGGGACATTGCAAAGAGAGCTCAGAATACCACCAGAACAGTAGCAAAATACATTGAAGACTACTGTGATACCACCTAACAAAACTTTGGAAAGCTAGTCTGGGAGGATAAAATAGTTTTCCAGGAACCTCACCGTCAGAACAATCCTCAAGAGTATGTGTNTTTTCCAGGAACCTCACCGTCAGAACAATCCTCAAGAGTATGTGTAGAAATATAAGCAATAGTTAATATCTAACAATTAAAATTCACAATACCTGCCTTCTAACAACAGATTACCAGGATGCAAAGAAGGAGAAAAGTTCACCTCGTACTGAGGAGAAAGATTAAACAATAGAAACTTACCCACAAATGAAAAAAAGGATGGAAGTATTGCACATGTACATTCAAACAACTGTTAGAAAGAGGTTTTATATATGTAGGAATGTACACAAAGGATGAAGTGAAACAGAGATACAGAAACTATGAAAACAAGGAAAACCAAACTTCTGGAGCTGAACAGTAGCACGACTAAGATGAGAAATGTAGTAGATGGGCTTTCTTTCACGTTAGACTCTAAATAGCAAAAAAAGAGAGAGAGAGAGAGAACTTGAATGTATGATCATAGCAGTTGTCCAGAAGAAAGCAGAGAAAAGGAAGGGTGCAA
>NW_023215580.1:876-1066 GCF_002007445.2 Ailuropoda melanoleuca
AAGTAATGTCTGATTATTATCTGAATTGTATGAACCCTCTACACCCATAGATTCAAGAATTCAGGAATCCAGCCAACAAAACCCTCAAACATAAGGCTCATGAAAAAAAAAACAAAACTCCTTATCAACCTACAGACTAATAAAATTGCTTTAGACCAATGATAAAGAAAAAAATCTAAAAAGCAGATGG
>NW_023215581.1:0-889 GCF_002007445.2 Ailuropoda melanoleuca
TTACTTTATTAAAAACTAAATACAAATTCTTGCCAAAATATTACGCTTACACTTTAATTAGATTCCTTAAATAGTAACAGTAGTTCCCTTAACAATAGCAACTGCACTTTTCATCCTCCACCTTGAATAGTTTCTGCAAGATATCTTTGTTCTTTGGTAATCTTTCCTTTTCATAGTGTTCTTCCCTTCAAACCAATATTTTAGTATCTAAAAACCTATCTGTGTCATTGTTTAATCACCTCAAAAGTTATCTTGGTTTGGCTTCTATATTCTCATTTTGTAATATTGTTTAATTTAAATTCANTTTAATTTTAATTCATCAACCTATGGTGCATTATTAGTTTCAGAGGTAGAGTTCAGTGATTCATCAGTTTATATAACACCCTGTCCTGATTACATCAGGTGCCCTCCATTTCCATCATCCAGTTACCCTATCCTCCCACCCTCCTCCCCTCCTGCAACCCTCAGTTTGCTTCCTATGATTGAGAGTTTCCTATGATTTGTCTCCTGCTCTAATTTCATCTGCTTTTATTTTTTCCTCCCTTCCCATAGGCTCCTCTGCTTTGTTTCTTAAATTCTACATACCAGTGAACTCAAATGATAATTCTCTTTCTCTGATTGAATTATTTCACTTAGCATAATACCCTCTAGTACCATCCACATCACTGCAAATGGTACGATTTCATTTTTTTGATGGCTGAGTATCATTCCATTGTGTGTGTGTGTGTGTGTGTGTATATATACATATATACACACACACACACACCACATCTTCTTTATCTGTTCTTCTGTCGTTGGACATCTGGGCTTTTTCCATAGTTTGGCCATTGTGGACATTGCTGCTATAAACATTGGGGTCACATGCCCCTTCAGATCACTACATTTGTAT
>NW_023215581.1:958-2071 GCF_002007445.2 Ailuropoda melanoleuca
AACTTTTTGAGGAACCTCCCTACTGTTTTCCAGAGCGGCTGTACCAGCTTGCATTCCCACCAACAGTGTAAGAGGGTTCCCTTCCTCTGCATCCCCGCCAACATCTGTCATTTATTGACTTGTTCATTTTAGCCATTCTGACTGGTGTGAAGTGATATCTCGTGGTGGTCTTGATTTGTATTGATTTCCCTGATGCTGGGTGACGTTGAGCATTTTTCATGTGTCCGTGGGCCATTTCTATGTCTTCTTTGGAGAAATGTGTGTTCACGTCTTCCACCCATTTCTTGCCTGGATTATTTGTTTCGTGGGTGTTGAGTTTGATAAGTTCTTTATAGATTTTGGATACTAGCCCACTAAGTGATATGTCATTTGCAAATATCATCTCCCATTCTGTGGTTGTCTTTTGGTGTCGGCGACTGCTTCCGTTGCTGTGCAAAAGCTTTTTATCTTGACGAAGTCTTTGTTTCCCTTGCCTTTGGAGACATGTCTAGCAAGAAGTTGCTGTGGCTGAGGTCACAGAGGTGGCTGCCTGTGTTCTCCTGTAGGATTTTGATGGGTTCCTGTCTCCCAGTTAGGTCTTCCATCCAGTTTGAGTCTATTTTTGTGTATGGTGTAAGAAAATGGTCCCGTTTCATTCTTCTGCATGTGGCCGTCCAATTTTCCCAACACTATTTGTTGAAGAGACTGTCTTTTTTCCACTGGNTGTCTTTTTTCTACTGGCTCTTCTTTCCTGCTTTGTCAAAGATTAGTTGACCATAGAGTTGAGGGTCCATTTCTGGGGTCTCTATTGTGTTTCACTGGCCAAAGAAACAGAATGTTTTTGTGCCAGTACCATACTGTCTTGACGATTACAGCTTTGTCATAGAGCTTGAAATCCGGAATTGTGATGCCACGAACTTTGGTTTTCTTTTCAACATTCCTTTGGCTATGCAGGTTCTTTTCTGGTTCCTTACAAATTTTAGGATTATTTATTCCAGCTCCGTGAAAAAAGGGGATGGTACCTTGATAGGGTATGGATTGAAGGTATAGACTACTCTAGGTGGCACAGCATCTTAACAATATGTGTTCTTCCAGTCCATGAGCATGGAATGTTTTTCCATTTCTTTGTGGTTT
>NW_023215581.1:2137-2674 GCF_002007445.2 Ailuropoda melanoleuca
GCCTTTTTGTTTGGGTTTATTTCTGATTTCTAATCTTACAGTTTTTGGTGCAATTGTAAATGGGTTTGACTCCTTAATTTCTCTTTCTTCTGTCTCATCGTTAGTCTATAGAAATGCAACAGATATCTGTGCACTGATTTTCTATCCTGCCAGTTTGCTGAATTCCTGTATGAGTTGTAACAAGTTTGGGATGGAGTCTTTTGGGTTTTCCACATAGAGTATTACGTCGTCTGCAAAGAGTGAGAGTTTGAGTTCTTCTATGAGGTTTCAGATGCCTTTTATTTCTTTTTGTTATCTGATTGCTGAGGCTAGGACTTCTAGTACTATGTTGAACAACAGCGGTGAGAGTGGACATCCTGCCGTGCTCCTGACCTTAGGGAAAAGCCCTCAGTTTTTCCCCATGGAGAATGATATTCCCTGTGGGCTTTTTGAAGATGGCTTTTATGATACTGAGGTTCTGTTCCCTCTATCCCTGCACCGTGAAGAGTTTTAATCAAGAAAGGATGCTGTACTTTGTCACTTGCTTTTTCTGTGTCT
>NW_023215581.1:2834-3080 GCF_002007445.2 Ailuropoda melanoleuca
TTGGATCCTGTTGGCTAGTATCTTGGTGAGAGTTTTTGCATCCATGTTCATCAGGGATATTGGTCTGTAATTCTCCTCTTTGGTGAGGTCTTTGTCTGGTTTTGGGATCAAGCTAATGCTGGTGTCACAGAAAGAGTTTGGAAGTTTTCCTCCCATTTCTATATTTTTGAAACTGCTTCAGAAGGATAGGTATTAATTCCTCTTTAAATGTTTGGTAGAAATCCCCAGGGAAGCCATCGGCCTTGG
>NW_023215582.1:0-611 GCF_002007445.2 Ailuropoda melanoleuca
CTTTGGAAAGAAAATCTATTAGAAGCAGACCATGGATTAAAGAGCTTGCCAGGGCATTGGTGCCACGAGGGGCTAAAGACAGCCCTTGAGAGGAAGGGAAGAAGTGGACGTGTTACCATTGCATGCTCAGCATCACCTCCCCTTCCTGGACCACCAATCTCAATTCCTTTCAGGGCATCATCCTTCCCCTCTTCCTTACTATGTGGTTTAAGCAGAACTGACTCAGCATTAATTTCAGGGCTGGGAAAATGAGGAAGACATGGCCCAGTATTTGTTCAGGAGTGGTACATCCGGCCAGGGCCAAAAAGTGGTTCAGTAAAGGCTCTCAGGTAGGTCACAGAATATCTAGAAGGACCAGAGTTAGGCTTAGTTCCAGAGAAACCAAACTACTGCTGTGACTAGACTGGACACCGTAGCGTGAATGGCTGATGCCAAGTACCAAACATCAGAGGCTCTGCTGTGTCTCTCCCAACATCAGGTACCTTAGCCCCTCCATCACTAGAAAATGGATTGTGGGGCTGCCTGCTTGCTCATGTTCTATCTCAAACTGAGGCTGCATGTTGTCTCACTGGCGACATCTATATCACATCACTGAACCATGGCTGCTAAGG
>NW_023215584.1:0-611 GCF_002007445.2 Ailuropoda melanoleuca
TAATAGATCTGAGTTTTCTAAATTAAAGCCTTCCTATTTTAAAGTCAGATTTTTTTACTTCCAAATCTACAAGGATTCTCAGAAAGGCTCATTAACTGCTTCAGGTGGCAGAAGTGGACGCTCGTCACAAGGGGGAAGCTCTTTGGGCACGTTTCCTTCAGAGTTATCTACGGAGGAGAAAACTTGGCTACGTAGACTCTTGAGAACTTTCAAATACAGGATGCCGTTGAAATGAATTTGAAAGGTTTCGGCTTCAAAACTGAAAGAAATGTCAAGTTAAATAGTTTTTTTCCTCTAAGTCCAATCATAAAATTTTTTGTTTTGTTTCTTTGTTTTGTTTGTTTTTCAATTGCAGGACTAAATGCATAGTGCCTGCAAAAGAAATTGAGAGAGTGAGACAGTGAGAGTCTGCGGGAGAGATAAAGGGACGCAAAGACACAGAGGGACAGAGACTGAGACCCAGAGGGAGCTGAGTCCCATTCACTGCCTTTGTGAGATTCTTATCAGCTGCAGATCTGAGCCTGCAATTCCCACGCTGCGTGGATGAAATCAGACTGCGTGGTGTGAAAAGCACAACTGTATTTCTGGGAAGAACATGTGTGAGAGCTTAA
>NW_023215585.1:0-611 GCF_002007445.2 Ailuropoda melanoleuca
TACTAGCCATAAGTCCCAGGAAATTTTGGTCACGTGTCCATCTCTGACTGGAACAGAGGGATACAGTCCTCTGATGGGCCCCACCATGATACCCAGGGGCTGGGAACCATAATGATTGCCTGGTGAGACCCCATGGGCACATATGGAGTTGAAGAGACCAGAGGAAGCAAAAAGTGGCCAGGTAGACAAAAACTGGTCTTGCCTACACCTGCTGTAAGGAAGTTTCCAAACATGGCTGGAGAGAACAGAAGCCTTCTGAGAAGGCTGCCATGGGGCCATGGCAAGCAGGGAAGTTCATGGTGCAGCTTATGGTGGGGAAGGGGCTCAGCCTTGGTGCTGGGGCCCTAGTCTGTGCCATGCCCCTGTAGTTATCGCTAGAAAAACGAGGCCTCTCAGGCTTCCTTGAGGCCGAGGAATGCCATGTGGGATGCATTACCCACCAAGTAATAGACCGTTTACCTTCCCCAGAGCTGGGAGCAAGCAGACCTAATTGGTGTAGCCACTGGAATATTGTATGTCTCTCGTTGTGGTCCCAGAACTTGAGACCCTGTTACTTTTGCAACCAGGACAACATGTTGAAAAGATGGTGGTCTTTGGTCTAAATGGAAAAA
>NW_023215586.1:0-611 GCF_002007445.2 Ailuropoda melanoleuca
TATATTATAAAACCTTAGCAATAGCAAATTTACTTCTGTTAAGTGGAAATCAGTAACATCTAGTGTGCCTTTTAAAAAAAAATCACATATCTCTGTCACTTTGCTGCAAGCCACACAACACCATTATAAAAAAAAATTAGAAGAAAAATATATTTTCAATGGGCTTAAATTTTAAGAAGCATATAAAAAATTTTTAAAAATCTAGCACATACATAGGCATAGGGCATTGACTGTCAGTTAAGATAAAGGCAATTACAAATTTTAAAAATAATGGTTAAGTTTGTTATTTAACAATACCAATGAGACTATACCATTTTAAATTCTACCAGCAATATGGTAGATTGAGTTTCCTTACAGACTAAACCACAGAGTGAGCTATCAAGCTTCTGTATATTGGCCAAACTTACAGGTGAGAAATGGTATTTTGGTGTAATTTGAAACTACATTTTTCTTACTGTGAGTGACATTAGCATCTTTGAGTACCTTTGAGATCCTTTTATAATGTGTCTGCTCATGTCTTCTCCCCATTTTGATTACATTTTGGTCTTTTTCTTGATGTTTTTAAAGTTCTATTAGGGGTTTTAGAACTTTTTAATGGCATTTATTGCAAA
>NW_023215587.1:0-611 GCF_002007445.2 Ailuropoda melanoleuca
TTTGAGAAATCAGACAGCTTCCAAGTGGAGTGGAGAGGAGTGGAGTGGAGTGGAGCGTCCTTAGAAAGTCTCACAGAAATAAAGAAAAACGTCTGCTACCCAGCGTTAAGAAGGAAAACGTGAAGAGCCCGGCTTCCCGCCATTGCCTCATCAAAGTTTACTCCTCTGGTTTGTGATCCTAGACCAGGTCAGCTGCCCTAGCATCCCAGTTGCTCTTTGACATCTGATGGGCTTTCCTGCCAACAGATCACGTTCTTGTTGCTTCACAGTTGAGCTCAGCCTTCTTGGAAATAACCTCCCAGCTTTGGCTTAGAGCCTACTTTTCAGATTTAAGGAAATCAGACATTGTGCTATGAGAATTAGAGTAGGTAGATTGTGGACAGACTTTGAAGTGGCCCAGTTAGAAATGGATCCTTCTGCAGTTGAGCCTTTGATGAGAACCCAGCCTGGTCTGGCACCTTGCCTGCAATGTCATGAGACCTTGAGCAGAGAACCCAACTAAGCTGTGCCCAGATTCCTGACCCACAGACACTTTGAGATCGTAAACGTATGTTGTTTTAAGCTGTTAACTTTGTGACCATTTATTACACAGCATAGATAGCAAAAAAAAA
>NW_023215588.1:0-611 GCF_002007445.2 Ailuropoda melanoleuca
ACAGGGGCGGCCCCGGGGGCGGGAGAGGGGCGGGGCCATGCCGGGCTGAGGCGGGACCTCAAGCAAAGGGGCGTGTCCCGGGGGCGTGGCCTGGAGAGCGTGGCCGTGAGCGGGAGCAGGGACGGCGCCTCCTTGGCCGCGGCCCCCTCGGTGTGCCCTTCCGGGTCGCGCTTGGACCCCTCAGGTCTTCTAAGGGCCTCCTGTGCCCACAGGAAACACGCATGGGACGCACAACCCAACCCCAAGCGTCCGCCCTGAGCCAGCCACTGCAGCCACACTTACAGCGCTCAGAGACTTCTTTCCCTGCCCAGACCCTCTTTGCCAATCTTCACCCAAAGTCACCCCCTCCTTGCCATTCCCCACAAAGGCTGTGCCCATACAGATCCCTCAAGACCTTGCCACGTGGACACAGACTCCTCCCAGGTTCTCTTGAAGACCTGGTGGAGACCTCCGGCCCCCTTGGGGCACTGGGCTGGGACCCCACCCCACCTAAGCCCAGCCTGGGCATGACTAGTCACCCTCCTCTGGCATGGCGGGCTTGCCAGACTGGGGGCTGAGGGGATCACGAGTGGCCTCGCCACCGCAGAAACCAGCAGCCGCCTCCAGGTATC
>NW_023215589.1:0-611 GCF_002007445.2 Ailuropoda melanoleuca
TCCCCCTGCTTGTGTTCCCTCTCTCGCTGGCTATCTCTATCTCTGTCAAATAAATAATAAAAAATCTTTAAAAAAAAAAAAAGGCAAAAGAATGCTCTCTGGTTTCCAGGGTCATGGAGATTGATGGCAGTTTTAAAGCAATGATATTGCTTATCCTTTTATCTTGTGACACTTCAGTTTTGGTTGTGATTATAAATACTTTGAGCAATTGAGGTTTACTGTATTTACTGTGCCTAGTGACAGCAATGGAGGGTCTGAAACTCCAAATCAGTTTTTATAGCTTAGAGAAATTATATAGCTTATAGAAATCCCTATAGTTGATAGCAAAAACATTTAGCTATTTTAATCCAAAGGAAACTCAGGAATCTATATTTCCTGGCTTTTCTTTAATCAAATCGATTTTAATTCACTTGTGATTTAGTAACTATTTTTTAAATACTTACAGTTACTCTTCTCTAATGTTAGGTCTTTCAATAATACAGCTGAGGTAGGTTAATATGTCCATTAATTTCTTTTTCCAATGAATCTCTTCAGACCTAGTTAATTCATTATGGGAATGAGGCCAACATTGTCTCCCCATGATTTAAAAAAAACAAAACACCAGTAAAAGA
>NW_023215590.1:0-611 GCF_002007445.2 Ailuropoda melanoleuca
ATCATGTGTGTAAAATGTCAGATTTGCCAAAGTCACTGGCAGGCGGGGGAGGCCTCCCCAATGGTGGTGCCGGGTTAAGTCTAGAAGCTCAGAAAATTATTTGAGACGCGAGGCACACACTGCACCGAGGCACCCCTACAGGAAGGAGTGCCCGTGGGCGTCCTCAGTAAGCAGCCTGTTGCCAAAGTGACACTGAGGTCCCCGTGGCAGCCAGACACCCACCACCACCCATGACAGCGAGCTCCCAAGAACCGCAGTGTGGGTTGCTGTTCCCCTCCTCCCACGATCAGGGAGCAGGGATGACTTGACCTCCCCCCGCCCCAATCAGGGAGCAGGGATGACTTGACCTCCTGGACTTCTTTAGGTAGCAGAGGAGGTGAGCCAGCATGGGCACCTCTCAGGTTTTCCTTCTAACTCTAGGTTTAGGGGAGGCGAGGAGGTAGCCTGGCTTCGAAATCAGAATCATCTGTGTTCAACACCGGGTTTGCCACCAGCTGTTTGGCCCGGACACGTTAACTCGGGTCTCTGAGTCTCAGTTTCCTCACCTGCAAAACAGGGATAACGATTCCAAAGGGTCGGTATAAGAATGAAATGAGGTGACATGCATGAGC
>NW_023215591.1:0-887 GCF_002007445.2 Ailuropoda melanoleuca
AAAATCATTATGAATGAAGAGCCCATTGCAATGGCCAGGCTGCTGAGAGAGTGAGCAGCCAGCGTGAGTGCCAGCACTCCTCCAGATTCAGGAACCGCACACTGACTGTACTTTTATTTCCCCACTCACCTTGTTACAGTACCCACATCAGGCCCTTGGTCTGGTTTTTATTCCGTATTTATTCCTATGTGTTTGGCCACCCTTGTTCTCCTATGGCCCAGTAACAGACTAGGCTGGCCCTTCTATCAGGTTCCTCTGTCTCATCTTTTCTCTGTAATTCCTGGGCTTTGGGTTTTGATCTCTTTAAAACAAAAACAAAAACATTTATGCATTTCAGAGAGAGAGAGAGAGAGAGAGAGAGAGAGAGAGAGAGCACAGGGGCATGGAGAGGAGGGGCAGAGGGAGAAGGTGAGAGACTCTCAAGCAGACACTGCCCTGAGCGCAGAGCCTGGAACAGGGCTCACGTCACAACCCGAGATCATGACCTGAGACGAAACCAAGAGCCGGGAGATTTACCGACTGACACACCCAGGCGACCCTCAGTCTCTTTCTTAACAAACACTATGGGTGCACTCTATTCCTGTTTCTGATTTTGTCCAACATGTGTAGGAGTCCCTGCAGGATATTCTTTAAAATCTGAGACACGCCTCAGAAACCTATTACCTTCCTTTGTATGAATAAGGCTGAGGACGTTAGTCACACACACACACATTTATGTCACCTACTCTGCTTTCTTNCACTCTGCTTTCTTCATTTAACAAAGATCCAAGCAAGCAGGGACCTCACCTCCTTCATTCACTTTTGCAGTTTCATAATGGTGTGCATTTAGATAGAAACACATTTTTAGAAGATAGAATTTATAAAATAAAAAGAATAGCAGGAAAAAG
>NW_023215592.1:0-4161 GCF_002007445.2 Ailuropoda melanoleuca
TTTTTTTACTCCCCCTCCCCCAAAAGTGAAATAAACAGAACCAATTACTTTAAATTTAACAACAGATTCGAAGAACGTATATCCTTTATCTTCCCTCAAAATATTAATTATTCTTTTTTATTTAGTGGATAATTTATTTTGCAGGAGCATAAAAGCATGCTCCTTTTGGGTGATATTTTCCAGTCTGGGGTGTGTGTCTACCTGTATATATGGTGTGTGTGTGTGTGTTTATGTTTAAAGAAAGCACTACAATTATTGTTATAATTATTAATTACTATCCTTGTTATAACAACAAACTAATTTGTTCTAAATTAAAAAGGAAGCCCTTCTCATTAAACAAGTCTCAAAAATCCTTCACCACATTTAACAGTTCACAACACCATGTAAATCTCAGCTCTGCTTTCTCACTCACATACACACTGCATGAAACAATACTCTACCACATTTTCCTGATTTTTCTTTGCTTGCTCGGAGCTCAGTAACCCTGTGGGGTGTAGGATTGGTGCTTCTAAAGCAAACCCAAGCACTCTCCGCGGTTTAGTCCCACAGTCATCCCGCTCCCAGAAGAACACCCGACCTTCCAGAGACCAGATCAAGATTCAGAAATCCCTTTGCCAAAAGCAGTGCTGGCAGGGTGCTCAAATCCAGGTTCAGCACCCCTACTCCGCGCAGGGACTCCCTCCCTCACTCTCGCGCGCCGTCGGACTGGATGGAGCGACGCGCGCCCTTCCAGGGACCCAGCATCTCAAAGTAGTAAGCCTCCAGCTGGCAATACTTGCCTCGTCCAGGCAGTCCCGGCTCAGGTGTGCCCCTCGCTCCCGGGGTGCAGGTGGATTTCCCACCGGCCAGTCAGACTTCAGGACCCCTAGGGCCGTCCTTTGTCGGCAGCTGGAATTTCAGCCGCTGCTTTCCGCCCCGGGACTGCGGGACCACCGCCCGGACCGGAGAGGCAGGTGAAGGGACGGGGAGAAAACCCGGAGTGGAGTCCCGGGCTGGCGACACACACTGAACAGCGCGGAGACAGCGCCACGACTCAAGGCAAAGCCTAATACACGGACCGGAGTTTCGGGGGTGGGGTTGTTTGTTTTTAAATATAATTTTACTTGCAGCCCCCCACACGTCGGCAATACACACAGCACGAGGGCGAGTCGGCCTCTTCTGGTGTTTGGGTTTGAAGCTGACACCTTGGACCACCTGGGTCAGAAACCTGGGAGGCTGCTCATCTTTACGGAGAGCTTGGCCTTCTGGGGGGAAACTCTTCCGATTACTTACTTATTCCATGAAAATGAGGTCTGTTCTTGTTGTGGATGGCATTCGTCCTGGGATTCATGTGGAAGGGGTGGCTGTGTTTGACACTATAGGCAGGAAAAGACACCCAAAGCCCGGTTCAGTAGGAATTATTTCTGAGGAACATTTGGTACCTCTGGGATCTGGGAAAATAAAGGTAATGGCCGCTAATTTTTCCTGAACTCTGAGTGACCTCCCCAGCCTCCCAGTCTTGCCCAGGTCTCTCAGGTGATTCCTTACAGCGGGATTTGTCATTTCCGGTGTCTCCCTAGTGCCAAGACTCCTTCACTGCCATAACTTCAGCTAACAGATAGATAATCCCTTCTAATCAAGGAGATGTTGTCCATGTTGGATTCAGCTGCCTCCCCTTTCATAACTCCGCTATACGTTCCCAAATGAACAATACTGACCCATAGGTAGGGACATCTCTATGCCCCTATCCAGCAGGAAGACGTTACAGAAGATGAGACCTTCCACCTCCAAAAACCTTAAAGATTTAAGGGTCAAAATTGTTCAGGGGGGAAACAATGATGGAACAGAAGGCAAGCTGAGGACAAAGCAGAAACTGACACCCCGCAACAGCCCCCCCCACCATGGGTTGTATGTGACATCCCTCAGACACTGCTGGCTGCCCTAAGGGACAAAGAAATAGTTAACCTATAGATACCACAATGCTGCAAGACTTAAGTCTCCCTCAGTTTACAAATGTCTTCAGCAGTTTACAAGAACAAAGCATTTTTATCAATAACCTAGCTTCAGGAAGGGAATGTAGATACAATTAAATGTCCTTGTAATCTGCAGCCTCCAGGAAGTTCCCAACCATCTTAATGGTAATGCCTTGCTAGAGGGGTAAACAACCTTAACTTGACAATGGCAAGGCCTCTGGTACCTTGTGAGTCTTCTTTAACATATAAAAGTATTTCCTCAACCTCCCTTTTTCCTTCCCTCCCCCAACCCCATTGTATATAATCACCCGCCCCTCACAACCCGGGGCAGCAGCTCTTTCTGCCCAAGGGTCCTGTCCCCGTGCTTTAATAAACCACCAATTTAGCACCAAAAAAAAAAAAAAAAAAAAGGAAAAAAACCAGNAAAAAGATCAGGGGCTCCCAGGGGCTGAGAGCAGAGGGAGGGGTTGAGAACAATGGGCACCAGGGAAATCTGGGGGCTGTGGAATTGTTCTGTGTGTCGATTATGGTGGCGGTTATCTGAATATATGCATTCACTAAAACTCACTGAACTCTACAAGGGTGAACTTTGCTGTGTGTAAATGAAAAAACATGTTGTAGCTGTAATAAAGATTAAATTAATCAAGTTGAAGGATTTTTCTTTAAAAATCCCCGTGGTCAGTTGTTCCTCTCCTTCATCTTGGAAGTATGAACAAGAGCTTATTCACTATGGAGAAATCACAGACGTATGCTTGGAATTTCACAGTGAGGCATCCTTAATCCAGTCTATAGTGTATAGTGGTGCGAGGCCAAGACTTGGCTAAAAATACATGAAAGTCCAATCCTTTTTATTCTGTGCAGTCATGAGTAGAGATTTCTGTGCATGAGATTAGAAAGACTTTATAGTAAGGCCTTAGAGAGGTGGGCAGATAAGAAGGGTCAGATCTTGGAAGAAGTAACAGAGGGAAATAAATCCTGCTGATTCTGGAAAGACCAAATAAAAACAGAGTGGTAACCCAAAGCAGTGGTTCCCAAACCTGGCTACATATGGAAATCACCCGATTCCCAATAGGTCTGGGGCAGGGTCAGAGAATCTGCATTTTTAAGGAATTCCCCCAGTGATTCATCGCACCTGCGTAAAGCCAGTGCTGGGAATGTGAGTTTAAGACCCGCCAAACCTACAGCACTGTATTGTTTCCTAGAACAGAAGGAAAGTCCTCACTCTTTGTCAGTGAGGAAGCAGACTCGGCTCCTGGTGGAAAGGTAAGGAAGGCATCAGGATGAGAGGGGGGCCGCTTAGATTTGTCTGTGGGGGGATGTCTTCCCTGGGTGCAGGGCTGATGCCTTCCCAGAGAATCAGGGAGCAAAGCAGAGGGAAGGCAAGCATGTAGGGCTGTGAGTCCAGCAGGTAAGAATTCAGAGAAATCCAGGCTGTTGCTGTGTTGTTTGCCAGTAGATGCCGGTACCTAGCACAGTCCCTGGGCCAGTCAATAAAAATGGTTGACTGCATCATAAATGAATGCATCGAAGCTGGGCACCTTCACCCCTGTTACCTAAGCATATAAACCCTACAGCTACCCTGGGAGAGAGAAATTATTTTCCTTTCTAGCTGGGGTGTCTTCAATACTCAGAGAAGTTATTTATCTAAAGTTGCATAGTTAGCAAAGGCAATAGATATTTTTGCAAAAGAGGAACAAAAATAAGGCAGGAAGTTTCTTTCCAGGCTATTGGGATTTTGGTGATGAGCTTGAGTTCTACATTTTGAAAACATCTGAAAGATTGATTTCCTAATGAACAATTAAATTTTGAGGTCAAATCAGTAACTCTGAAATGTTCCCTAAGGAGTGTGAGTGTATCTGTTTTGGATACTGGTTCTATGACACTGAGTTCTTCCATGATGGCTCCAAATTGTGGGGAAAGGAAAACTTGCCTCCATTTTCTTGCCTCTAGGAGTTGTTTAAATGACTTCACCCTTGGTTTGGAATATACCTTTTATTTTTGACTTTTTTTTTTGGTCAGCTGAACAGGAAGTGTGGGTTAGATAGGAGCCGGTTAGTACTCACAGACCTCCCACTGGATAATCTCTTCTTAAAAGCAGCTAGAACTTTAAAAAAAAAAGACCATGCCCACTATCACTCATTCATAACGTGACCCTGAGAAGCATGCCAACCTCCGTACATCTGTGGCCTCCCTCCAATCCTGATGTGGG
>NW_023215593.1:0-611 GCF_002007445.2 Ailuropoda melanoleuca
TCGTCTGCAGGTGATGGAAGTGACGCCAGGCCTGGCCAGCGCCGTGAGGGCTGCTCTGGAGAGAGAGGCCAAGCACCCCGGAGCGCTGGGCTCCTGGTGGGTGGCATGGTTCCTGCCATGGCTCCCTGTCCTTCTCTCTGCTCAGCCTTTTTTCCAGAAAGTGGGGCCATGGGGGGCTCTCTCTGTGAATGCGAATAGAGCAGACGCTCTGAACCAGCAGAGACGACTCAGCATTTCTGAGGGTTTGTTTGTACGTTTAACTCTGAGTCAACATTATTCTAACACCGTTTAGTTCACTTAACATTTACCGTGGATAGTAGGTGGTACAGGGGCGTGGAGCCGGGAGGGGCCTTCGTGCCAGCAGGATCCCCTCCTGCAGCTCTAGGAAAGCCACGAGGAGATTTTTTTTTCCCCTCCTGGCAACTTTTTTTCTTTTTTTTACAGTTGAGAAATTTAAGCAGATTTAAATGTTTTCTATTAAAAAAAAAGGAAAGAATAAGAAGGCCACAGTGGAATCTCCAAAGGAGACACTGGTTGCATTTCTCTATATGTGAAAGTCAGAACGAGGCTAAGAAAAGGATGTCTTCCCCCACCCCCCCATCCCCAGCCCC
>NW_023215594.1:0-611 GCF_002007445.2 Ailuropoda melanoleuca
TTCACATTCATACCCAGCTTCGTAATCAACTATCCGTAGTATACATTTACCTTAATATACTACAGTAATCTCAAACTCAGGATGTCTAGAAATGAATCAGTAAGCATTATCTCATTCTGAGTCCTATCCTTTATCCAAATCTACTGATCTCTCTGTATTTTCTATGTCAACATCACAGTCCTCCCAGTTAATCAAGCTAGAAACCTGGGATATTTTCTGACTTCAACCATTCACATATCTCCCATAATTGGGAGATTGAATTATTGAATTTCAAATTTGAAATTGAATTTCAAATTTGACTCCAATTAAATTTGGTTGATTCTGATGCAATGTACTAAGTATTATAAAATAATGGCTAGAAGGCTATGTGTTACAGAGTAAAGAAAAGCATTCTACCTTCATAAGGCTTCCCCCTTCTTCTTTCCTATGTCCATTCTAGTTCAGTCCATCTGTATCTCTTACCTGAACAAGTAAAATTGCTTCTTGTCCCTTATTTAACTTTGTCCCACTTAAACATATATCCGACCATGCCCCCGCCTGGCTTGATGACTTCCAAGGGTTTCCCATCACCTGAACCTCCTGATCAGGAGCTTAACCCGGAACACGTCTCC
>NW_023215595.1:0-611 GCF_002007445.2 Ailuropoda melanoleuca
CTGGCTGTCTCTATCTCTGTCAAATAAATAAATAAAATCTTTAAAAAAAATTGTTCTATAATTTGTGTTAGAGATTGAACATTATTTATATCTTTATTAGAAAATTTATTATTTTTTTGCAAAACATATTTACAACTTTTGCATAATTTTCCATTTGGATGTTAGTTTTTCCCTTGTACATTTTTGCACATTAATTATGTTAATCCTTTAACTTAAATTTTTTACTAAAATTTATTGCTAGTTTTCTAACAGTTTATCTTCTACCTTCTTTTGTTTATTGCCTATGCTAGCTTCATAAACAGTTATCACAAGTTTATTGACCCTCTTGCCAACAAAACTAAGGGCTATTTTTTCTCTGTTCTTTTGTATAAAACCTGCTTTTGACTTTAATGGAGTTAGTCTTGGCTTTGTTCACTATTTCTCAAAACACATTTTATGTAGTTTTGGTTTTGGTTTTTTGTTTTGTTTTGTTTTTTGGTCATATTTCTTCTATAGACCAACTTTAGATCACCATTCTGAATGATGATATTGTTTTCCTCAAGATTCGCTTCATGAACAGTGTGCCTGTGCTCATAACCTTTAGCAACATCAGTATGGTATGATAGCCTACC
>NW_023215596.1:0-611 GCF_002007445.2 Ailuropoda melanoleuca
TTTTTTTTTTGTAATTTCTTCTTTGATTTCCTGGTTGACTCCTTCATTGCTTAGTAGTATGTTGTTTAAACTCCACATATTTGTGGTCTTTCCAGACTTTTTCTTCTGGTTGTCTTCTAGTTTCATAAGGTTGTCAGAAAAGGTACATGGTATGATTTCAATCTTTTGTATTTGTTGAGGCCTGTTTTGTCAGCTAACATGTGATCTATTTTGGAGATTATTCCATGTGCACTTGAAAAGAATATGGATTCTGCTGTTTAGGGTGAAATGTTCTGAATATATCTGTTAAGTCTATCTGGTCCAGTGTGTCATTCAAAAGCATTCTTTCTTTGTTTTTTTTCCATTTAGATGATCTGTCCATTGATGTAAGTGGGGTGTTAAAATCCCGTGCTATTCTTGCATTATCAATTAGTTCCTTTATATTTGTTATCAATTGTTTTATCTATTTCAGTGCTTCCATGTTGGGTGCATAATATTTACAATTGTTATATCTTCTTGTTAGATTGTCCCCTTTATGATTATGTAATGCCTTCTTACCTCTTTTTAGTTTTTTTTATTTTTATTTTTTAAAGATTTTATTTATTTATTTGACAGAGATAGAGACAGCCAGC
>NW_023215597.1:0-611 GCF_002007445.2 Ailuropoda melanoleuca
TTTTGTTTTGTTTTTGTTTTTTTAAACACTGTTCCAGAAAGTCTTCAGGCAAGTAGGTTGGGTGGAAATTACTCACCGTGCTTAGAGCCTGTGATAGACAGACGGGCAAAGGGCTAGTGCAGGAAGCACGTTGCTCGGTGTTCAGGGTGACTGACCATCCCTTGTGGCAGGGCTGGGTTTGCTGCTTTGGGAGACTTACAGTGTTAAACATGGGCCAATCCCTGGCTACCCAACATAACTGGTCACCCTATAATTTTCCTCAGTCGGGGTCAGAGGAGGGTTCTATTTGGGTTTGCATTAGATTAAAGATAATGTCTAAACAAGATAGCTTTAGAGTAAACAGAATTTGTGGAATGCCTCCCTGAGACCCTGGGGACAGCACTAATAATTTTTAAAAATCACCATCGGTTGAACAGTTACAGCTTGCTTCTAGGTATGGAATCCCTGCATCACTGAGCAGAGGGCTGAGAAAAAGTTAAGGAAGGAAAATGACCTCTGTGTTTTGCAGGGGAGAGGGGAAAAAATCACTTGCAAGAGATGTAAGCACGTGTTAATTGGTGGTGATGTGTGCATTTGGTTTCCATTCCTTGAGTCCTGTTAAAGCGTGTGTG
>NW_023215598.1:0-611 GCF_002007445.2 Ailuropoda melanoleuca
ATCTCAGAGTGACAGGAGCCCTAGAATTCTCCAGATGGTGGTAATGGAAGTAGATCTAAAAGAAGCCATAACTGGGGAACAAAGAGAGAAGAATTATAACGTGAACATAGACCAGACGGTTACATGAGGAGTATCTCGTGTCTTTTGCAGGTTGGTTTCAGAGAAAGAAAGGAACTTTGGAGGAACACTGTAACATAGTCCCTTCGTTAATGGATCTCATTTATCCATATCAATCCATTCCCCTCAATTTTTAAATCCGTGTAGCTATGTACGTAAATACGTATCTATACGTGTGTCTATGAATGTATGCATGTATTGATTCTCTCTCTGTCATCTATCAACTATATATTTGGGTTTGGCAGCATTTTGAGAGTTCAGCAATTCACTAATTAAAGCTATTCTGTGAAAATAGTACTTCACTTTAACTGACCTAAACGTGTATTGGTTAACCAGTTAGTGTCCCCTTCTTACTATGCTCCAAAATCAAGTACTGAGAGCCACACAGCTTAGCTAGGTTTCTTAATACGTGAGTGAAAAAAATTTTTTAAAGATTTATTTATTTATTTATTTGACAGAGAGACAGCCAGTGAGAGAGGGAACACAAGCAGGGG
>NW_023215599.1:0-611 GCF_002007445.2 Ailuropoda melanoleuca
CTATGCTAGGCAATTGAGGAGACACAAAGATGGATTAAAACATGAATTTCATTCAAGAACATTATGGATTTTCTTTTACTGGAAGGGATAAAACAGACTAGGCAAGAAATAGTGAATTAATCCATGTGAAGTGTTCAGAATAGTGCCTGATAAATTAAAATTCAGTAGAAGTGCTACGTTTCAAGTCTCAGGCATTATTAGGAAGTGATACATATATGTGAGTTACATGAGAGATTATTTCCATATGAAGATATAAGGAAAGTGGCATTGCAGTAAGGCTTTGAAGTATGTTTTCAGCTTTAATAAATAGAAATGGTCAGAACGTATAATTTGAGGGAGAAATGCAAAACCTTCTCTTTGGCATGGGCAGAAAAGAGTAAATTTTCTGGGTGTCTGTAAGAAGATGGAGGGGAGGAGCTCATATCACAAAGAGGAGAAAGCCCATTAGTGCCAGGCTGAAGGGTTTAGAACTTCTCAGAAGTCACGCATCTGGCAAGTTGCTGACTGTTTGTGGTGCACCACAGTGTGCTCGGCACCCCAAATTCAGGCTGGCTCTACCCCAAGAACCCCCCCTTGACAGAGCTTGCTCTTCCTGTAGCATGAACCCCCAA
>NW_023215600.1:0-611 GCF_002007445.2 Ailuropoda melanoleuca
TTAAAACTTTCTGATTAGCAGGGTCCAAGTAAGAAACATCCTAAGTTTTGCTGTGATTGTTAGTGTTTTCATCCTCTCTTTGTACTAAGAGGTTCTCACTTGGCTTGTTACACCATTGAAATCTCCTGGTCCTCTTCCTGCCTTTTTGTGTACTGTTCTCCATAGTCCCTCAAGCTGAAAATTAATCTCTAGCCGGTAGGGTGTACTGATTTGACCTGCTCCCTGATCAGTCCAGCTCTCATGATATGAATGAAATTCATAGTGGGAGACTTGATTACTATCTCTGTTAGGACTGACCTGGTTGAAAGGGCTGTCAAGCTGCCTGAAATTGGGATGCTTTGGATGTTTGCCATAAAGAATTCTTTGCTCACCAAAAGAGCTAAATTGAGCAGAGATGAAGGACTGGTGTGTATTGATTTCTTTTCCCCCCTTGCTTCTGAACAACTAGTGGACAGGATACAAATTTAAAAGCTATACCTCTTAACATTTAAGTAAAATAACTCCTCTTGCATGTCGTCCTGTTGTGGTTTCAAATAACTTTGTAAAATAAAACAAGTTACGTGCTTGAAAAAAAGACACCTGTTGAGCTGGCTAATGGAAACTCAAATCTT
>NW_023215601.1:0-611 GCF_002007445.2 Ailuropoda melanoleuca
TGTCATACTTTGCATCCTTTGATTTTGTGAATCTCTTGACTAATTTTTATAAATATACTTGATTTTACTGCTTTTGTGCTTCTCACTCCTGCTTATGGTCTTTCCCTTCCACTCAAAGAATCCTTTTTAACATTTCTTATAGGGCTGATTTAGTGGTGATGAATTCCTTTAACTCTTGTTTGTCTTAGAAGCTCTTTATCTCTCCTATTCTGAATGAGAACCTTGCTGAATAGAGTACTCTTGGTTGCAGGTTTTAGGTTTTTTTTGTTTTGTTTTTGTTGTTGTTGTTGTTGTTGGTTTGTTTTTGTTTTTCTTTCAGCACTGTGACTATCTCATGCCGTTCTCTTCTGGCCTGTAAATTTCCTGCTGAAAAATCAGCTGATAGTCATATGGGGGTTTCTGTTGTATGTAAATGTTTTGTTTTGCTGCTTTTAAAATTCTCTGTTTATCACTACTTTTTGCTATTTTAATTATTATGTGTCTTGGTGTGGACCTCCTTGGGTTGATTTTGCTAGGGGCTTTCTGTGCCTCTTGGATCTGGATTTCTCTTTTATTCCCTAAATTCAGGAAGTATTCAGCTTATTAGTTCTTCCAGTAAATTTTCAGTCCCT
>NW_023215602.1:0-611 GCF_002007445.2 Ailuropoda melanoleuca
TGTTAAAATGTCTTTACTACCAAAAGTGTTCTACAGATTTAAAACAATCCCTATCAAAATACCAAAGGCATTTTTCATAGAACTAGAACAAATAATCCTAAAATTTGTATGGAACCACAAAAGACCCCGAATAGCCAAACCATCTTGAAAAGGGGAAGCAAAGCTGGAGGTACCACAATTCCAGATTTCAAGTTATATTATAAAGCTATAGTAATCGAAACAGTGTGATACTGGCTTAAAAACAGACATACAGATCATTGGAACAGGACAGAAAAACCAGAAACAATTCCATGATTACATGGTCCGTTCATAGGGGACAGAAGAGGCAAGAATATGCAATGAGAAAAAGGCAGTCTCTTCAACAAATGGTGATGGGAAAACTGGACAGCTGCATGCAAAAGAATGAAACTAGACCACTTTCTTATACCATACACACACATACACAAACTTACACCTCAAAATGGATTATGTTAGTCCTTAAATGTAAGACCTGAAACCACCAAAATCCTAGAAGAGGACACAGGCAATAACATCTCTGACTTCAGTCATAGCAACATTTTTCTAGATATGCCTCCTGAGGAAAGGGAAAGAAAAGCAAAAATAAACTACTG
>NW_023215603.1:0-160 GCF_002007445.2 Ailuropoda melanoleuca
CAACACCATACTGGGAAAGTCTTAGCACTAGCATCGTCCTTCGTGCATAGGGAAACATGAGAAAAGCGGTTAAGGAAGCCTTTCCAGAGTGCCACATAGTCCTCTCCGAGACACCACACAACCCAGGGAAATATCAACGAACATCATCTCTCATGAGTAA
>NW_023215603.1:275-1115 GCF_002007445.2 Ailuropoda melanoleuca
AACACAGCACTGAGAAACAAAATTTGGCCAATTCCCGCTTCCAATGAAATGTTGCTTCCTGGGTAAATGCTATCAAAACAGGTGGATTTATAAAGGCCTTCAAGTTACATCGGCCTTATGGAATGTGTAACAAGAAACAAGGTGCTTTGGTACGGTTAGGGAAACCCGACTAACACAGCACAGATAAACATACTTTAGTAAAAACCCACTTACAACGAAATGTTTGCTCCCTGGGTAAATCCTTTCAAAACTGGGGGTGTTAATGGAACGAAATGCCGTAAACATGTCCGTGAGAAACAACACCGTACTGGGACTGTCTTATCACTAGCATCACCTTTGGTGAATAGGGAAACATGAGGGAAGATGGTCGCGGAACCCTGACGAGAGTGCCATATAGTGGTCTCAGAGACACCACACAATCCAGGGAAATATCAACGAACATCATACCTCATGAGTATGGGGGCATGAATGAAAATTTTCAGGAATTTTGAGGACTCAGCGCCCTTCTTGTTGGTGATACACCAGAGCTTCCAGGAAAACACATCCAATTTACATCAGCCTTTTCATTGGGCACACGATTTCCCAATGGATGTATGGGCCTGGGAGGCATCGAACACTTAGGGCCAATAATCAAAGAGGCAGGATAAAGCCCTTGAAGTGCCATCAGACTTATGGAAGGTGGAACAGGGATCAAGGTGCTTTGGTACGGTGAGTGAAACNCTCGACGAACAGAGCACTGAGAAACAAAATTTGGAAAAACCCACTTCACATGAAATGTTTGCTTCCTGGGTAAATCCTATCAAAACTGGTGGTGGCAATGTAACGAAAAAACCAAACACA
>NW_023215604.1:0-839 GCF_002007445.2 Ailuropoda melanoleuca
AAGATGGAAAAATATTCCATGCTCATGGATTGGAAGAATTAACATAGTTAAAATGTCCATGCTACCCAGGGAAATCTACACTTTCAACGCTATCCCAATCAAAATACCAAGTACATCTTTCAAAGAACTGGAACAAATAGTCCTTTAATTTGTATGGAAACAGAAAAGGCCCCGAATCTCCAAGGAACTGTTGAAAAGGAAAAACAAAGCTGGGGGCATCACAATGCTGGATTTCGAGCTGTACTACAAAGCTGTGATCACATACACAGAATGGTACTGGCACAAAAACAGACACATGGACCAATGGAACAGAATAGAGAACTCAGAAATGGACCCTCGGCTCTTTGGGCAACTAATCTTTGATAAAGCAGGAAAAAACTTCCGGTGGAAAAAAGACAGTCTCTTCAATAAATGGTGCTGGGAAAATTGGACAGCTACATGCAAAGGAATGAAACTTGACCACTCTCTCACACCATACACAAAAATAAACTCCAAATGGATGAAAGACCTCGATGTGAGACAGGAATCCATAGATATTCTAGAGGAGAACATAGGCAGCAACTTCTATGACATCGGCCAAAGCAACATTTTTCATGACACATCTCCAAAGGCAAGAGAAACAAAAGAGAAAATGAACGTATGGGACTTCATCAAGATAAAAACTTCTGCACAGCCAAGGAAAGAGTCAAAAAAACTAAAAGGCAGCCCACGGAATGGGAGAATATATTTGCAAAGGATACTACAGATAAAGGACTGGTATCCAAGATGTACAAAGAACTTCTCAAGCTCAATACATGAGAAACAAATAAACAAATCAAAAAATGGGCAGAAGATATGAA
>NW_023215605.1:0-611 GCF_002007445.2 Ailuropoda melanoleuca
TGTTGGGCTCCCTGCTGGGCGGGGAGCCTGTTTCTCTCTCTCCCTCTGCTTGCTGCTCCCCCTGCTTGTGCGCTCACTCGCTCTCTTTCTGACAAATAAATAATAAAACCTTAAAATATATATATACATATATATATATATATATATATATGCATGTGTGTGTGCATGCACGTGTATTTAATTCTGTAAGTGGAACACACCACTAGGTTATAGAAATATGGGTGATTTTTATTTTAATTTTCTTCTGTATGCTTTTATAAATATTTCACATTTCCTCTGGTACAAATGGGATAGTTACTACTTTTGAAATCATAACAATTCCCCCAACAATGATTTTTAAAAAAATGTATAAATGGGGCGCCCGGCTGGCTCAGTCAGGAGAGTGTGTGACTCCCAATCTTGGGCTCCTGAGTTTGAGCCCCCTTTTTGGGCACAGAGATTAGTAAATAAATAAATAAATAAAATTAAAATGTATAAATAAAAATGAATGAAATAGGCCCCCATTCTCAAAAGAATGACCCTGATACCCTATGACAATGGGTAGCATGGGAGACCTCACAAGAAGCCAGCAAATAAGAGAAGAGGCCTGGGGGGCTTCCCAGAGGAGGTGC
>NW_023215606.1:0-611 GCF_002007445.2 Ailuropoda melanoleuca
GAGTTGGAAGATGTCTCCATAATACATGAAAATATTACACAGAGTATGACAGGCCTCTACTTGGAAGAGGAAAAATAAGTAGTATAAGGAATTGTGATGCACTTGTTAATTCCATTTCCTGAGCAGTGATTTTTTTTTTTTAACTGTATTTCACTCCACAGTTGGACAAACCTGCCATGTCTCATCTTCACTGAGGACAGAGATCTTCATCCTGTGCTCCACATTTGTGAGTTTAACAATCTCTCTTACTCCGTGGCTTTTTCAGCAGAGTAAATTCTCACAATATCCTCAGTGATTTGGGGGAACTGACTTTGTTCTTCAAAATTTTATGTTTCTGATCTTTGTAGTTTCACTGGAAAGTATGTGGGTTTTGAAGATAGAATGATCTTTTGAAATTTGGGTTTCAGATTCCAACTCTGTATTTATACATTCTATAACTTTCATTTGGCTATTTAACTGAAGAATGTTCCTCATTTGTAAATTAGGCATATTACATATCACTAGTTAGGTGTAAGTGGCAGAGTTGGAATCTGAAATCTGAAATCCAAATATTTAAAGATTCTTCTCTCTTCTTAATTACTACACTTTGGGGGATCTGTCGATTTTTTTTT
>NW_023215607.1:0-611 GCF_002007445.2 Ailuropoda melanoleuca
GCAACAGGCAGGAGGCTCTAGTGGGCACTGGAGGGAGGTTGCAAGTTAAGGCTATTGCCCTATTAGCAAGACGGTAGTTTCTAGAAGGAAAAAGATCTGATTCATAAGGGAGGAGAAAAGAGTCTCTTTAATTCAGGAATTGAAAACCAAAAAAGAGATGTCAAACCATTCAAGTTCTTGTAGAAATGCAGTTTGGTGAAATGGTTAAGATCGAGGGCTCTGATATTCATATCCAGGTTCAAACACCATTTAGCTGTGTGACCTTGGACGAGGGACTGAACATCTCCTAACTGCACTTTCTCATTGTAAAGCAGGGGAAATAGCAGTGCCAGTCTCATGGGGATGTTATAGGATCAAAGGAGATAAAGATGGTCAAAATGCTTAGCACAATTATCGACACCCATAAATCCTCAATCAATGTAAGGGATTATACTTTATATAATCAATCAAGATGTAGAGGCAAGTACAGAACCATCCATATTCTGAATCCCTTTTCAAATGAAAAACTGTATATACTTTTCTTGGCTTTTGGCTCTAGCTTCCAGAACCCAATATCAGGAAAAGTGGTTTCTGAAGTTCAAAGCATTTTGGGGACAATAGAACAGAATTTT
>NW_023215608.1:0-611 GCF_002007445.2 Ailuropoda melanoleuca
TTTTTTTTTTTTTTCCTCTCTCTCTCTCTCTTTTGGAAACATCAAATAACAGCTTCTTTCAAAAAAAAAAAAATGTATGAGTGTCCCTGCTTTGCTGCTGCCCAAGCACATTTCTTAGCCTCTCTTTGGGTAATCTGACACTGGGTCAGATCCACTAAGCTATTTGGGAATCTAGCTCCAAAGCCAGAAGATGTTGGTAAGCGAAAAATAACTCAGTATGTCATTCTGTTTTCTAAAACTAACTTTCTCCGAGGTCACTGGCAAATCACACATACCTTTCAAGCTAAAAATGTTGTCTTTAAACATTGAAGAATGACAAAGAGTATGTTTTGACAGTTTAAAAAATTATGTTGGAGAAAGAAAGCTTAAGCATTTCAGTGTTCCTATCTTCGTATGACAATTACTGTTTTTCTCACATTGTGCTCTAGCTGGTGGATAAAGGTGGAACTATATAAATCTGAAATTTTTGAGTGCTGTGGAGTTGAAGAATCTTCTGGAACTAGTTATGTGCAGCTTCTGCCCAAGCTGCTGAGTTCCCCTGGGATATCAGGGCGGAAGGAGCCAGCAGTTGAAAAGGGCAGAATTCTTTGGGAAGCTCAACATCAGAGGCC
>NW_023215609.1:0-611 GCF_002007445.2 Ailuropoda melanoleuca
TCGAAACAAAAAACACCAGCCCAAACCTTTGATTTAAAGGGGAAACAAGAGGCAATTCTTTCTTTCTTTTTAAAAAGGAAATTTGGTTTTCTCAGCGAAGCACATCTTTCCGATGGCCGTTCTTTCTGCAGGCGTGTGCGTGCGTGCGTGCGTGCGTGTGTATGGGTTTTTTTTTTCCTTCACCCTTCCTCTCTCTCCATTTTATGACTACAAATGTAGCAAATCGCGGACCAAAAAGAAAATTGCAATGATTCATCCCCATTTTCCTCCCGTTTTGTTTTGGTTTTTTTGCCAAGGAGCACGTGGTGGATGGCAGGCGCTGATATGTTCCGGAAGCCCTCCAAAGGTTCAAATCTTTGTTTTGAGGGTGAGTTGCAGAGCACAGAACAGATGAAGAAAGAGCTGTTGCTTCTCCCCCCACTCCACTCTTTGACTTCTGTTTTTACAGATGTAGCTTTCTTATGTTTTCAATTTAACTGTGGTTAATTTCATCAATAGAATGAAAAATGGGTTTTGAACAGCCAGAAAAGACCTCAACATCACTTGGAACTGCAATGGCTGGAGAAAGGGAATGCCCAAACTTGGCAACGTCAAGACCCGTGGACCTCAAC
>NW_023215610.1:0-611 GCF_002007445.2 Ailuropoda melanoleuca
AAAAAAAAAAAAAGAGGTAATGCTAATCTGATTGGCCAGATTTCAAAACATCGATCCAATTATGTTCACTGGTGAGTGGGGTCGCTGGCAACTGCTCAGCCAGTACTTGCTGAGCTTGTATCAGGAGTCAAGCACTGTTTTAGGTTCTGGACATACAGCAACGAGGAAGACAAAACCCCTGATGTGCTAATGAAAGGAAGCAGGCAAGATACATGCAGACACACTTCGGGAATGAGAGCTACCGAGAATTTGGAATAGGCTGCTATGTGGAGAGGGCCAGGAATGAGGCTTCGGGGAGGATGGGTGAGGAAGAGCCTTCAGAGGAGGTGACATCGGAGGTGACATCGGAGTTCCAACCTGAAGTTGAGGAGGGAGTGACTTTGTCGGGGAAGATCACTACTAACAAACGCAAGGTGCAAAGAGAGGAAAGAACTTGGCCTATTGTACAGATGGAGAGAAGGCCGGCAGGGAACTAGCAGCAGGCTGGAGGAAGACGGATCACGAAATTGTCTACCCCCTGTTTCCTTTCTTATTGCAGCTAGCTGGGTCAGGAAAGGCAGAGCCCGAGTCCTCGAACAGACCTGGCCATCTTGTCCTCTGGGTCCCCCCCC
>NW_023215611.1:0-612 GCF_002007445.2 Ailuropoda melanoleuca
AAAAAAAAACTCAGCATCTCTTAAGAAGCAGCATTTATTTTTGTCATTATTTTTCTTCCATAGGCAAAGTAGTTATTCTTTAGCCTGGAGTTGAGCTTCCCTCTATTCTGTGACTGTTCAATTTTCAAGATGCAGGACATGTTCAAAGTCCTTATGAATCTTCTACTAACCAAACAACCCAACCACATTTCTCCTCTTTAAATTTCTACAATGTATCTGCTATTAAGTTGTAAACTGGCAGAGTGCAGAATCCATTAACTGTTTTCCTTACTGGGGTAATTTCTTAACTAGTACATAGTAGCTATTTATTAAGTATGTGTTGAATCACTAATTAATGAAAACTCAAAATACCATTATCATTATTACATTACAAAACTATTGGTTAAACTTAATCATGTAACCATTTGGCTATTTAATTTTCCCACGCTTATGTCTTCACCAAATAGATGATGAGCTCCCAAGAATGAGGAGATATGTTCAATACACCTATTTATTATAAATAGCAAATTAAATATCTTACATTTAATGCCTCTTATAGAGCCTGCACAGTGCTATGCATACATTGCAGAATATCTACTACATAGCTGATACATGATAAATATTTAATGATAA
>NW_023215612.1:0-612 GCF_002007445.2 Ailuropoda melanoleuca
CCTCCGCTATGAGCCTGCTTCTTCCTCTCCCACTCCCCCTGCTTGCGTTCCCTCTCTCGCTGTCTGTCTCTCTCTGTCAAATAAATAAATAATATTTAACAACAACAAAAAAAACTGTGAGTATACAATTGTTTAAAAAGCTCCAAAACAGGGGCACATGGCTGGCTCAGTCAGTAGAGCACACAACTCTTAATACCAGGGTCCTGAGTTCAAGCCCCACATTGAGCATGGAGCCTATTTAAAAACAAACAAAACAACCAAAGAAACCCTAAAAAACAAAAAACCCTTAACAAGCGGTCACCTCTGAAGTATAGAAGAAAATCAATTCAATACCTTGAAAGCTGATAAATTAAGGGACAGAACAAACATCCTGCCTTCCCTATATGTACTGGGTATATGGAAGTTCTAGAAAGTCAGGAGATGGTTGCACAACTCTGTGAATATATTAAAAACCATTTAATCCCACCCTTCAAATATATGAACTGCATGGTATGTGAATTATATCTCAATAAAGTAGTTCAAAAAATGGAAAGAATGGTTATTTGTAGGGGAAGGCAGGGGGTTGAGATGGGGATGGGACACATACAAGAATTTCTGGGGTGTCTGACAAGG
>NW_023215613.1:0-612 GCF_002007445.2 Ailuropoda melanoleuca
TATGATCCAGTAATTCTACTATGGGGTATTTACTCAAAGAATATGAAAACAATAACTTGAAAAGATATATGCACCCCTGTGTTTATTACAGCTTTATTTACGATAACCAAGATATGGAAGTAGCCCAAGTGTCCATCCATAGATGAATGGATAAAGAAGTGGTGTGTGTGTGTGTGTGTGTGTGTGTGTATACACATACACTCAGCCTTGAAAATATTACTCAGCCAAAAAAAGAATGAGATCTTGTCATGTGTAACAACATAGATTGACCTAGAGGGTATTATGTTAAGTCTGGGAGAGAAAGACAAATCTCATATGATTTCCCTTATATGTGGAATCTAAAGGACTAAACAAAAGAACAAACAAAACAGAAACAGTTATACATACAGAGAACAAACTGGTCCTTGCAGAGCACAGGGGGATGGAGGGATGGGTGAAATAAGTGAAGGGGTTTTTAAATTTAAAAAAATATATCTACCATCTTCATAGGTTTGTTGTGGGAATGGAATGTCAAACCGCACACCCAGCACACCACAGAGCATAAGGTGCACTGACACCAACAGGTGTGCTCTCTGGTCCTCGTGCCTTCCCTCTCAGACATGCAGCAGCAGA
>NW_023215614.1:0-2119 GCF_002007445.2 Ailuropoda melanoleuca
TTGGCTATGGTCCCTTTTGCTTTTTTCTGCTCTGCTTTGTGACTTGATAACGTTCTTTGCGGGCCCAGAATCGGTGAGCAAACAGGGTTTGTAAAGAATCTTTAGCCTTGTTGTTCTATCTTTGGTTTATCTCAGACCTGTGATAATTTTCGCCTTGTCAGCCCCAGGTGGAGAGTCTGGTTTCCAGAAGACACTCATCTAGTCCATGGCCGCTGCGGGGAGGTGGGATCTTGATTGCCCCTACTGTTGGGTTCGCTTCCTATGCCACGGAATTCTGTCACTCCTTTGTTTTCCCCTTCTCTTGCTCTTCTTCCTGTTCCCAGACAAGTATCCAGCATTCAGTGATCACAGGTACACCCTGGTTCTCATCTTGCTCTGGAATAATCCAGAATGGGACACAGCAATCCTGGCTCTATTTGCCCCCAGAGAATGGGGTTCCCTAAATGAGCTTAGAAAAGGGGTGCTGCTGGGCTAGGTTGGGGAGTAGGTCACCATGGAAAATACTTGCTATGAAAGAGAGGGTGATTGCTTGATTTACTGATCAGTTAGCCTCTGGGTCCTTGGCACGGGCAAACAGTGGTGCTGAGTCAATGTCTTCCTGCTGTAAGTACCATCGTAGTTCCCAGGGTGGGTGGAAATGGTGTTTCTCCAGTTATATTGGTGTTGCCAATCGTGAAAATTCTCCCCAACCTTTGACATGTGTATGCATCTCAAAATTACTGTTTCCAATGATGCGCTCATCTATACATTTTTGGGGGTATTTTAATTTGAGCTTTGGGAGTAGATGTACCAGGCTACCACCCTTCCGTCATGGAGCCCTGTTTCAGTAGTTGGTTGACTTGCTTTCGATTATTCCAGAGTCACTGCGTCAGCGCAGCCCAGTTTCCTCAATGACCTCTTGCCTGCATAATCCAGTGGACTCATTGTTTATTCTGGATTTTCTGCAGCATCAGGTGGTTTTGGAGTTTGTCATTACTTTGGCGTCCAAGTCACTGGCTGGTTCTCCTCCTACCTCTTTTCTACCTCTCTGTCATTTCCGCTGTTCCTTCTGTATTCCTCCTCTTCTGCCCACTGCTCACACACTGTTGTCTCCTGGGGCTGTTTCTTGTTGTTGTCCCCATGGACATCTATGTGCTGATTGTCCCCAGATATAGATCTTCAATCCCTGCCTCCCTCCTGAATTTTAGATCCCAGGTAGATGTCTCACAGGTTCCTTAAGCCCCAAAGATCCAAAGCTGAATGGGTTTTCTTTTTTCTCCAAAACTGCCTCTCCTCTCAAATTTTTCTCAGGAAATTTTATCACATTATACCCATTCAGCTACAACAGTAATTTGGGAGTCATCTTTGGTTCCCCTTTTTCTGCTCACTCCCCACATATAATCGGCAAAGTCTTGCAGATCTTGACTTCTCCCAGTTTATATTGAAACTGTTCCTTCCTCTCTGACCACATTACTATTGTCTTGGGCCAGGTCCCCACACCCTGGCTGCAGTCACCAGGAGTTGATCTCTTTGTGTCTCATCTACAATGTCATTCATATATCAGTTCGGTTCCATTTCATAGGAGGGATGCTTCTCCAATACGCACTTGATGAGATTATCCCACTGCTTACAACTTTTTTCTTCTTGGCCTACAAATACGTAAGTAGATATTTTTAATATTTCTTGCATCTTTAAAAAAATTTTCAAATCCACAGAGGTTTGGAAAGTACAGCGGATAACTGTATACCTTCACCTAATTTTTAATAATAAAACATTTGCTTTCTTTCTGTCTCCCTTTTTTTTTTCCAACACACACAGACAGAGGCATACACCCAATTTTTTCAGTTCCAGAATTTTAATTAGGTTTTTTTTTTATCGTTTCCATTTTTCTGTTGAAATACTTATCTTCTTACTCATTGAAATAGTATTTTTCTTTAATTACTTGGACATATTTTCCTATATTTATAATAGCTCTTTAAAGTCTTTATGTACTTAAATCCAGCATCTCGACTCTACGCTGTCTTGGGGTTGGTTTCCACTGTCTGTCTGTCTGTCTTTTTCTCTTTCTTTCTTTCTTTCTTTTTCTTTCTTTTTCTTTCTTTTTCTTTCTTTTTCTTTCTTTTTCTTTCTTTTTCTTTCT
>NW_023215615.1:0-909 GCF_002007445.2 Ailuropoda melanoleuca
CCCCCCTTTCCTGCCTTTACATGCCCCATTTCTGGCCGATTTCATCCTTCCCTTTCTTAGCACCTTTCACAATCTGTGACTACTCCATTCTATTCTTCCTATCTGTCTCTCTGTCTATCTTACCGTTTGTTTGCTGTCAGCCTCCTGGGGGCAGGACCCCATCTATCTGGTGCGGCCTCTTACGTGCCTGAAGCACAGGGTCTTAGCTGAGAGGGAGCCATGCACCACCTACCATTTGAGAGCAGGCCCCAGGAAACACCTGTTTTTCAAGAATCTCTCAGTCGTACAAAGTGAGTAATGGATCTGGTTACTGAATGTTACCAGCGAAAGCAGGTAAGAAACATGGTCCACAAAGGCTTATGCAAACATGGCTTTCTGTTCAACCTGGTTCATTAGAAAATTTAACTCTGTGACATTTAAATTCCTGCAGCATTCCTGTAAACATGACTCAGAGCTCCATTTACTCTTTCTGGAAGGTCTCGGAAGCATCTGCCACTGAAGACCAATAGGTCCCCCTGGGGCCTGGGTGAAGACGTGCGCCTTCCGAAGGGTGGGACTTATTTATGCAGAAATCTAGTAAGCGGGTCACCTGGGGCTTCACTAGAAAGTGATCAACTCTGTGGTTTTCCCCTCCAGTGGCTTTCAACAATGCCATAAAAAATCTGATCAATTTAACTAAGAGGTCAGCTACGGAAGTAGTCAATTTCTCTGATTTCTCAAGGGCCTGGGCCCCAAGAGACTGGCTCGATATTTTCCACCCCTTCGAGAATGTGACTTCAGAAAGATGTTTGCCAAGAAGCCTGCAGGCCTGAGCGCAGCAAGCAATCTCGTTGCCTTTCTCCCCTGGGAAGGAGGCAGCATTGAGGAGGGATGCTGATGCATTCTGCTGATCTCTTGATGTACTCCCAG
>NW_023215616.1:0-612 GCF_002007445.2 Ailuropoda melanoleuca
ATCTAGTTTCATTAGATGAATAAATCAGGATTAACTTAAATATTCTTCCATTTACATAATGCAGCTGACATATTCATGATGAAATATCTACCTGCATTTCTCTCAGACTATCATTACATCCAAAAAACTTTTTATCTATTGCTAGTTCTTCCTATACAGCAATATGTTTAATGCTACTCTTCAGGCATCCTAATCTAATAATAATAATAGTAATAGTAATAACTAAGTGCATTGCCTAGAGGTTTTTTATTTTGTTTTTGATTTTTGTTTTTTCATTGATTTTTGTCCAGGAAACTGTTGTGTAAACAGAGTATTTAAAAGTAACCAAAATTTAAGTGATCTAAAATAGATTATTTTGGGTGATGGGCTATGATGAAAATGAAAAACATCAATAAAGAACTACCTTTTACTTTCTGGAAAGGTCATTTCCAACATAAAAAAAATCAGCAATTTGAAAAAAATATATAGTAAAAATATACAGTGAATATAAATGTTTATTATTTATTTAATGGTACATCTAACCTAGTGTGCTTCTTAAACTATGCTTGTTGAAGATCAAATTGTATTATTAGTAATAACAACCAGGGAAATACACTGATAAGAATCCTGAAC
>NW_023215617.1:0-642 GCF_002007445.2 Ailuropoda melanoleuca
AAGTGATGTTTCAAATCCATGGGGGATCACAGACCATCACTAGATGGTGTAGGGACCAAAACCGCTACCTTGTAACATACAAAATAATAAAGATAGATGAATGGTCTAAGCAATAGGAGCCCAAACCATAAGTGCTAAAAGAAAATGTAGTGATTGAAAATGGTCTTAAAAAGCATTATCCAAAGCCACAAGCCATAAAGTTAGACTGTGAGATTTGGCACCATAAAGATTCAGAATGAAATGTATCATGAAATGTACGGTACAAGCTAAACTGAAAGGCAACAGTTTGAGAGAAAATACTGCAACAAGTACAGAGGCAAAGAACTACTATCCTACATATAAAAAGTTCTTACAAATCAATAATAAAAAAAATAAATACCCAAACAAAAAAGACAACAACCCAGTAGGAAAACAATAAAAAAAGAGAAGGCTCATGTGAAAAAAGTATCACTGACAGTGACCAACTAAAAATGCTCAGTCTTACTAGCGATTATATAAATATAAATTTAAGGGGCACTTGGGTGGCTCAATCGGTTAAGCATCCGACTCTTGATTTGGGCTCAGGTCATGATCTCGGGGTTGTGGGATCCAGCCCCAGTCAGGTTCTGTGCTCAGTGTGGAATCTGCTTGAGATTGTCTCTC
>NW_023215617.1:786-983 GCF_002007445.2 Ailuropoda melanoleuca
TTGGGTGGCTCAATCGGTTAAGCATCCGACTCTTGATTTGGGCTCAGGTCATGATCTCGGGGTTGTGGGATCCAGCCCCAGTCAGGTTCTGCGCTCAGTGTGGAATCTGCTTGAGATTGTCTCTCCCCCTCTCCCTCTGCCCCTCCCCTGTGTTCACTCTTGAACAAGTAACTCTTTAAAATATATATTTGTATATG
>NW_023215618.1:0-200 GCF_002007445.2 Ailuropoda melanoleuca
GAGCAGAAATGAATGAATTAGAAACCAGAAGTACAGTAGAGCAGATCAACAGGACTAGAAGCTGGTTCTTTAAGAGAAGCAATAAAATTGACAAACCGCTGACAGGACTTATCCAAAAGAATAGAGAAAGGACCCAAATTATTAAAATTATGAATGAAAAAGGAGAGGTCACGACCAACACCAATGAAATTGGAAGGATT
>NW_023215618.1:469-2533 GCF_002007445.2 Ailuropoda melanoleuca
CAATCTATCACACCCCGAGCCGAAGGCAGACACTTAACGACTGCACTACCCAGGCACCCCAGAAATTGATTTCTTAAACAGGCCAATTAATTATGAAGAGATTGAGTCAGTGATAAACAGCCTTCCAAATAACAAAACTCCAGGCCTGGATGTCTTTCCTGGGGAATTCTACCAAACATTCAAAGAAGAAATAATACCTATTCTCCTAAAGCTATTTCTTTCTTTCTTTTTTTTTTTTAANTGGAGGCCTTCCTGGAAACCTATAAACTACCAAGACTGAAACAGGAAGAAATAGATTTCTTAAATAGGCCAATTAACTATGAAGAAATTGAGTCAGTGATAAACAACCTTCCAAATAATAAAACTCCAGGCCCAGACGGTTTTCCTGGGGAATTCTACCAAACATTCAAAGAAGAAATAATACCTATTCTCCTAAAGCTATTTCAAAAAATAGAAACAGAAGGAAAGCTACCAAACTCATTCTATGAGGCTAATATTACCTTGATCCCCAAACCAGGCAAAGACCCCCTCAAAAAGGAGAATTACAGACCGATTTCTCTAATGAATATGGATGCCAAAATCCTCAACAAGATCCTTGCTAATAGAATCCAACAGTACATTAAAAGGATTATCCATCATGACCAAGTGGGATTCATACCTGGGATGCAAGCATGGTTCAACACTCTCAAATTGATCAGCGTGATACATCATATCAACAAGAAAAGACTCAAGAACCATATGATCCTCTCAATTGATGCAGAAAAAGCATTTGACAAAATACAGCATCCTTTCCTGATTCAAACCCTTCAGAGTGTAGGAATAGAGGGTACATTTCTCAATCTCATAAAAGCCATCTATGAAAAGCCTACAGCAAATATTATTCTCAATGGGGAAAAGNATTCTCAATGGGGAAAAGCTGGAAGCCTTTCCCTTAAGATCAGGAACACGACAAGGATGCCCACTCTCGCCACTATTATTCAACATAGTACTAGAAGTCCTTGCAACAGCAATCAGAAGACAAAAAGGGATCAAAGGTATCCAAATCGGCAAAGAAGAAGTCAAACTGTCTCTCTTTGCAGATGACATGACACTCTATTTGTAAAACCCAAAAGAATCCACTCCCAAACTATTAGAAGTTATAGAGCAGTTCAGTAATGTGGCGGGATACAAAATCAATGCTCAGAAATCAGTTGCATTTNAAATCAGTTGCATTTCTATACACGAATAACGAGACTGAAGAAAGAGAAATTAGGGAATCCATCCCATTTACAATAACACCAAAAACCATACGTTACCTTGGAATTAACTTAACCAGAGACGTAAAGGACCTATATCCTAGAAACTATAGATCACTTTTGAAAGATATTGAGGAAGACATAAAAAGATGGAAAAATATTCCATGCTCATGGATTGGAAGAATTAACATAGTTAAAATGTCCATACTACCCAGAGCAATCTACACTTTCAATGCTATCCCGATCAAAATACCGAGGACATTTTTCAAAGAACTGGAACAAATAGTCCTTAAATTTGTATGGAACCAGAAAAGGCCCCGAAAATCCAAGGAACTGTTGAAAAGGAAAAACAAATCTGGGGGCATCACAATGCTGGATTTCGAGCTGTACTACAAAGCTGTGATCACAAAGACAGCATGGTACTGGCACAAAAACAGACACGTGGTCCAANACAGACACATCGACCAATGGAACAGAATAGAGAACCCAGAAATGGACCCTCGGCTCTTTGGGCAACTAATCTTTGATAAAGCAGGAAAAAACATCCGGTGGAAAAAAGACAGTCTCTTCAATAAATGGTGCTGGGAAAATTGGACAGCTACATGCAAAAGAATGAAACTTGACCACTCTCTCACACCATACACAAAAATAAACTCCAAATGGATGAAAGACCTCAATGTGAGACAGGAATCCATCAAAATTCTAGAGGAGAACATAGGCAGCAACCTCTATGACATCGGCCAAAGCAACTTTTTCACGACACATCTCCAAAGGCAAGAGAAACAAAAGATAAAATGAACGTATGGGACTTCATCAAGATAAAAAGCTT
>NW_023215619.1:0-612 GCF_002007445.2 Ailuropoda melanoleuca
AAATAATGGAATAAAATTCTCACCATAAAATGAGAGTTAATATACTACAAATTGATAGAGAATACCATATAAAGATAAATGACCCAGATCTTTGGGTAGCAATCCCATAGATTATACCCTGGAGTTAAGTATGGCCATTCAATTCCAGTCTATTATTCCTTCATTGTTGGGGAGATAGGAGAAACAAGTGTTAATGTTGGTCACTGCTTAAGGAATCTCCATCATTCTTCAGTCACAAAATGTGTTCATCTCCACAGGGCAGAAAACAGGGCACTAAAGATAGATCATCATAGTCACATGAGAAACAAATTGCCCATTTTCCCATTGATAGGATACAGTCAAATGGACAGATGGAAGTGTCTTATTATAAAAAGTTTTAGTTTTGAGCCAAAGAGAATAATATATTAAGAGAACAGCTCTTCAAGGGTAAAAGTACACTTGCCTTTATAATTAAATCTATCTCATAATTTTGTATTTCTTTCTACCAGGTGGATCATGAAGAAGAAAAATGCTTATCTGTTCACCCCCAAAAAAAGTGGTTATTTTCCAATATGTCTTTTCTGATAGTTGAAGTAAAGACTGTAATCCTAGCCCTCTAAAATCAACATCACA
>NW_023215620.1:0-612 GCF_002007445.2 Ailuropoda melanoleuca
AAAACAATGGTTGAACCATTCACTGAATATATTTCTTTGCTGATAAGATCTGGTCAAATGGTTTAAACACCCTTTAAAATTTTCTCCATATTTATTATCAATATTTCCAAATTGAAGTAATAATATTTGGGCTTGTGTCAATTAAGTGTTACAAAGCTTTGAATTAATTGCTATCTAGTATGTTTGAATGAGCAGATTGAATAATTTTATGTCTAAACCCAATTTCTTTACAAGTGATATTTAGTAACGACTTCCAGAGAAATAACATGCTCTCTCAAAGGGAATAAACAGTTCCTTAACAATATCAATGACATGCCAATCATGTTACATTACTCTTCTATAAAAATATTTTGATCCAAAATTGGCTTATTACATGACAGGAACTCTCTTAATAATATGTTTACATTTAAATCGAACAACTAATTAAAATCCTCTGGACAAAGAATAAATTCCATAAGCCCTCTAACCTAATAAAAAATATTTCAATTTTGTTTTAGTACCTTCCAATGCTCTAACCTGAGTGATTTTAGGGTTGCAGTCATAATGAACTGCACAATAATGTCATTTTCATATATTATTAAAACTTACTCATTTTCACATTTCAACAGTAAA
>NW_023215621.1:0-612 GCF_002007445.2 Ailuropoda melanoleuca
TCCCACAACTCCGGGATCACGCCCTGAGCTGAAGGCAGACGCTTAACCGCTGTGCCACCCAGGCGCCCCTGGTAATATGTTATTAATACATATAAAATTAAATTAAAAATGTGTATTTGCAGTATATATGTGAGGTAAGAGCGGAGCAGTTTCAGGAAAGGATGGCGGAATGGGGACGGAGACACATACCTCTTTTTTTGTCATCTGTTCCCTGAATCCTACCTAATCATTTTTTGCTCTTTGGGAGAAATCTTTCAAACAAAGGTAACCAACGAACTTACACTAATGTTCAAAATGGATGATCGAAAAGAATACCAAGCAAACAAACCTAGCAACACAACTAAAAGACATACAAATGATTTTAAAAATCTGCTATTGTAAGATGCCAGAGGAAAATTTCATTTTCAGGTCTGTCCACAGCTGTGTTCAAATAGAGTCCTCTCTCCTCCTGATAAAGTTTAATGATAAAATGTTTGTTCCTTGAGAGAACTGGATGAAAGTACTATTTATATATCTAGCATCATTAATCCTAAAGTTCAGTGTGTAATTATATGGTCTTATGATGCCTTTAAAATACAACTGTTCTGAAATTTGCAAAGTGAAATTCACTAA
>NW_023215622.1:0-612 GCF_002007445.2 Ailuropoda melanoleuca
TTCTACCTACCAAGACTTCATTCATTCAAGAGGGTAATAAAGCACCTATCTTGCACAAGTCACTATTATTTGGGTCGTTATGATAGATGTATCTGAAGTGAATCCCTGTTAGTGTTTCCCTCTCCTTGGGGCTTGAAAGAATTCTGTAAGGAATTCTTCTGTTGGGGTCAGCTTGTTGCTACATTGAGGTTAAGGGAAGCATCAGAGTATCTGACCTAAGAGGAAACCAATCAGCAACTTATTCTCATGTGATACCCTTTCAACATAAGGAAGAGAGAGTTTAACACAGGACACATGATCATCAAACCGGGGCAGTTAGAGGGGTAGGAAGACAAGTAGGGAGACCAGTTAAGTGGTCACTGTATTGGTCCAGACTGAACTAAACTCATGGTAATATGACTGGCCAAACAAGACTGATTTGAAACTCGCTTAAGAGGCAGAACCAATAGGATTTAGCTATGAGTTGAATGTACTGGAGGAGAGAGAGTAATTCCAATTGATTGCTTACTAGCGCCATGACTTACTAGTGCACAGTCCCTGGACTTTCCAACCTTCAACTGCCTCATTAGAAATTCATAAGGTTGGGGCGCCTGGGTGGCACAGCGGTTAAGC
>NW_023215623.1:0-612 GCF_002007445.2 Ailuropoda melanoleuca
AAAGACATGAAGACCAGAGTAAACATTCTTAAATAGTAATAAACTTTTTTACTGTAAGGTCTTTTATTTCCGCTGCATCTCCTAACAAAATACTCACTCTATGTACCCACAACCTCTACCCCTGAAATTGCTCCAATTATGGGTGCTAAATAGAAGACCAACAAATTGACGACATAGTCCTGATAATTATCTTGTAAGTTATGGTTTCAGGGGTTGAGAGAGTTGTATTTCCTTTTGGTAGTTGATATTTATTGAAAAAGTATTTGATAAAGAGTTTAAAAGGCACTATCCAGGAGTATGAGTCCACATCTTTCGAAAAGAGAGAGGAGGGTTAGAGAAAATGAGTGAAATGTAGTGTCTTCCTCTTTAAGGAACAGCTTATAAGATCTTAACTAATGACAACGGAGTTGGTTGTAGCTTTTGTTATTCATGGATGTCCTGAGGATATAACACAAAAGTATTTTAATGCTACTAATATTGCTGAGCTTAACATGAGTTTTCAATATGAAAAGGGGATTTTCTACTTGTTTAGTTCCTTGTAACAGAATTATTCTTAGACAAAAAAACAAGCTGTGCATTTTTTAAAAATATATTTTGGTTATTTGATATCCC
>NW_023215624.1:0-612 GCF_002007445.2 Ailuropoda melanoleuca
TGTGAAATGTTACTCAGCATTTGGAAAGGATGAATACTTACTATTGACATTGACATGAATGGAACTGGAGGGTATTATGCTGAGCAAAATAAGACAAACAGAGAAAGATAATTATCATACAGTTTCACTCATATGTGGAATATAAGAAACAGCACAGAGGATCATAGAGTAAAGGAAGGAAAACTGAAGGGGAAGTAATCAGAGAAGGATAAAAACAATGAGACTCTTAACTATAAGACACAAACTGAGGGTTGCTGGAGGGGAGTGGGTGGGGGTTGGGGTAACTGGGTGATGGGCATTAAGGAGGGCACATGATATAATGAGCACTGGGTGTTATACGCAACTGATAAATTATTGAACACTGCATCTGAAACTAGTAATGTACTATATGTTGTCTAATTGAATTTAAATAAAAATAAAAAAAGAATATGTGCAATTGCTACTTCTCGACTAAATAATTTTTCCTAAAATATCTATCCCCACATCTTTCAAGGACCAGTTTAAGTATAAACCCTTTTAATAGCCTACCTTGATTATCTTACCTACTGTAGTAGCCCACAACACCCTGAGTTGCCTTCATGTTGCTCTTTTTTTCTTTACAGATATCTTATT
>NW_023215625.1:0-612 GCF_002007445.2 Ailuropoda melanoleuca
AACTTCATGCCTTCTGGGTAATGACTCCACATTTTTCCCTCCCCTAGTCCCTGGCACCAACTATTCCACAATTTTTAGTTTAAGATTTTATTTATTTATTTATTTGAGATCGAGGGAGAGCATGCACGAGCTAGGGGGAGGTGGGGAGGGAGAAGCAGGATCTCCATGCAGCTGAGAGGGCAATGCGGGGCCTCGAACCTAGGACCCTGGGATCAGGACCAGCAGATGCTTAACAGACTGAACTACCCAGGCGCCCCCTATTCCACAATTTGATGCTATTAGTTTCACTATTTTAGATACTTTCAGGGGAATTATGCAGTATTTGTCTTTTTGTGGCTCATTTGTGATTTTTTGTTTATACTTCTTTTTTCCTCTTTTTTCACCTGTTCATTTTTTTGGGATAATTGAATCTTGTCTGTTTTCTTTTTTCTTATTTCATATTTATTTATATCTACTATTTATAATTTGTACATAGAATGTCTAGTAATAGGTTCAGAATTCTACCACACATATTTAACTTAGCAAAATTGAAATTTATTTCATTTTTTATTATTTATTTTTGCAAAATTGAAATTTAATTGTCTCTCCTCAGTAATAAAAATGTTAGAACAT
>NW_023215626.1:0-1338 GCF_002007445.2 Ailuropoda melanoleuca
GCCCCAGTGATTCATCTCTTATATACCACACCTGGTACTCATCAAACATCAAATGCATTTTTTTTAAGTTTTGGGATTTTCAGAACTTTATGGATTTTGGAATTGTGGATAAGAATTTGTAGATATAATCATTAAAAAGTATCCAGCACATACTAAGTATTGGTTATTATTATTGGCATTTCATTTTTAAAATGACAGCTATAACCCACTGAAGGGATTTCATGATGTACTATTAGGTTGTGACCCACACTTTGAGAAAAGCTAACGTAAAAATGTTTATTACCCTAGTCCCTGGTACATACTAGGCTCTCAACACGTTAGAAGGAAAAATTACCATCTTATATTTGCATAATATTTTAAGTTTGCAAAATTCTTTTAAGCACATTGTTGCTATACATCTTCACAGTAACTTTATCAGAAATAATCTAAATGATTTACCTTTCCTCTTTATTTACTTGATAGTTTCATGTCTCATGCTTTTATGGTGAATAGAAGGAAATTTAAATAATGACAATCACCTCTTCCTATGGCATTTATACCTTGACATCTAAAGCACTTTTTAACTTTCCTTTAATTATTTTATGTGAAAGAGAGAATTTCGTTGCACAGATAAACAGAACTAAGAGATCAAACCATATGTCTTAGGTTATAAAATACACCATTTCTGCATAGAATGTGTCCAATAGAATATACAGCTATTTAAAAGTTGTACTTTTAAAGCATATTATTCAGTTCTTAAAATGAGCTAAACACACATTTCTCTAAAGTCACTCTATAATCTTTGTGCTTTCTTTTTTAGTGCTCTTGAAGACATTAAAATAGCTGAAGTAAATGTCAAGGGTTTGTTCGTGAGACTCATTAACTCTTCCCTTGACAAAGAACTGGAGATTGGAGGTCATATTCTCCAGCAAAATGTGAATGGACAAACAGTCTCTTTTTACCGCTTCCATCCGAATATCATAATGCAGGCCAACTGCACAGTAACAGTGAATATGAGATATAAATGCTATGAACTTGAATTTTATAGGAAAAACTTCACCCAGCCAGACTGGCTTAGCACCAGTTTCTTCATCACTCAATCTCTAGGTAAAATGTGATTTCTTGTTGTTACTAGTTGCTTGTCCCACTTTGTCCATCCCTGAATGTAAATTAATACCCATAATTAAATTTCCATGGCTTTCCTCAATTTAGCGTACAATACCTTTGGGGATTTTTAAAGATATACTTATCTGTTTGTGGGGGGAGAGGCAGAGGGAGAGAGAGAGAGAGTCTTTTTTTTTAAAGATTTTATTTATTTATTTGACAGAGAGACAGCCAGTGAGAGAGGGAACACAAGCA
>NW_023215628.1:0-612 GCF_002007445.2 Ailuropoda melanoleuca
AAAAATGAGTAAGATTTAAAGGGCATAAACAAAAAGAGTTAACTGCATTCTTGTATATATAGGATTTTTTTAATGACAGTTTTGAAAGATAAAATAAGTTTAAGAGATGTAAATTTTAATCTTTAGAAGGACTGTATCAATATATGTAATAAATAACATCAAAGAAGTGAAGAGGCATGCACATGAAAGGAAATTTAAATATTTTTAATTATGCACAAAAAACTATTACACTATCCTATCGCGCTAAAATATGCTTCTAGTCAGAAGGCCCTGTATGTTTGTATTTGCTCACCACCATGTCTATCTCTTTATACTCAATGCTGCCAAACTTAGTGAATATTTAATTATAAATACTGACTACCTGGCAGGAAGACTATATTTATGTATAAACAAGTACAATGGAGGGAGCCAAAATGGAAGCTATTTTACTTACTGGAATAATAAAGCTGATTTTATAAGGGGAACAATATTTCCAAATGACAGAAGAGTCAGTCAGGCTAAAGGTATACCATGTCTATATGTCCTCCATTTAATCAGATACATGCAAATCACGCTGACTTGTATAATCCATTGTATTGTAATATGAACATGAATCTAAATTTCTGAACTAAA
>NW_023215629.1:0-612 GCF_002007445.2 Ailuropoda melanoleuca
AATCATGAAATTTAGTTTTTTTGAATGAAAAGCTAATTCATCTTGCCTTGTGGAGATTATAGACCCAGATGTGGAACAGTGAAAGAGAAGCAAAAGCTTTTCTTGTGCAACGTAAGAGAGCTGTTAACTTAGAAATGTAATTACAGCCATTTCAATGCCAATGTGGTTAACCACTTCATTGATAATATCAGTAACATGGTTTTAATGCACATTCTTATTGTAGCCAAATGTAAATTGTATCAGAAAAATAGGATGCAAATCCTGAGTACAGAAATAGATGAATACACCGGCTAGTCACTAAAGAAACTGTTCTCTACAAAATGCCATGCAAAGGTTTCCTTGAGTACCAGAAATACCACTCTCATTTTACGAATCATTTAATATTCTTAAAAGAAAACAATCAAGACCATGAATTCATCTCTCAGCCCTTGGTTTATGTGGGTTTAATGTCGAGGCGTTGGTTCAATGTCGAGCCACGTTTTCCTGCCCTGTTCTTTGCTTGTATTTTTTATTCATGAACTCAGCCCTTTTAATGAATGTGAAAAAGCCACATTCATGAGTGAGCCTCATGTTCTATTATACTTTCATCAGCTACTTCGGTTAAATAACCCT
>NW_023215630.1:0-1632 GCF_002007445.2 Ailuropoda melanoleuca
AACGAGAAAACACACTGAAGAGTATAATCTGCACACTGTTTTTCTGCAAAATCAAACACTATGTAAATTTAATCAGTTTTATAGATGAAGATAGTGATTATTTTCCGAAGGTGGTAATTTTAAGGATGTATGAAGAGAACTCTGGGAGTACTGGTCAATTGTGACTTTTAATCTGGTTGCTGATTACATGATATAGGTCAATTTTTGATCTTCCCCTTCTACACATGAAGATTATCTTTCTCCTAGTAATGAAGTTGGTCGTTTTAAGCACATTCCATTTCAATCTTTAGACTGACAAATGTTTTGTGATATTCTTTCAAAAGGTAAGATCAATTCTTGCAATAGTTTTGTTTCTTTATTAGTAGCTGCNTCTCTTTTGGTTATAAAAACTCTACTTAATTTTTTCTTGCTCATCATTTTATCCTGCACACCATGCTTCTTTGCACAGTGCCTCTGGAATGATTATACCTCCTGCATTGTATTTACCTCATGTAGAATTATCTTCCTTTTCATAACATTCCACCATCCGGGCCCTTCTCTGTCATAATTGCTGTGATTCTTAAGAATTCTTATTTTACATGTTATGAAGCTTGAGCAAAAGAACTTTCATTAAAGTTGTAAGGTTCTAAGGTATTATCTGTTTTCACTAGAAAATCTTTTTCAGAAGACTCTTCATTTAGATATCATGCTGCAATGTATTTTGTGATTAATAAACTTTATTTTTTAGAGCAGTATTACTTTCTCCACAAAATAGAGCAGAAGCTACAGAGATTCCATAAACCCCCTGTCCCCCTCGCTGGGACAACCTCTCCCTCCAGAGTCCTCCCTGTGTCACAATCAAATGAACCTACATGGACACATCATGGTCACCCACAATTCAGCTTACATCAGAGTTCACCCTTGGTGTTGTACCTTCTGTGGGTTTTAACATGTATGATAACACTCTCCAAAATCCAGGGACATACAGAACAGATTCCCAACCCTAAAATCCTCTGTGCTCCACCTCTTCCTCCCTCCCCTCCCTAATCTTCGGCATCCAGGGACTGATCTGTTGCTGTTTCCGTAGTTTTGCCTTTTCTAGAAAGTCCTATGTATAAATGACCCCCAACTTAACAATGGTTTAACTTGTGCTTTTCCAACTTTACAATGGTATAAAAGTGATACATGTACCATAGAAACTATACTTTGAATTTTGAATTCGGGTCTTTCCTGGGCTACTGATACGCAGTACAATCCTCTCTTGTGATGCTGGGCAATGGCAGTGAGGTACACCTCCNTGGGCTACTGATACGCAGTACAATCCTCTCTTGTGATGCTGGGCAATGGCAGTGAGGTACACCTCCCAGTCAGCCAAGCAATCACAAGGATCAATGATCAATACACTTCAACCATTGTACCGATATAGCAATTCTGTTTTTCACGTGAAGTAGGGTATTTAATAAGTTAATGAGATATTCAGTGGTTTCTTACCAAATAGGCCTTGTATTCGATAACTTTGCCCAACTCCTGGCTAAATAATGTAAGTGTTTTGAACACAGTTAAGGGAGACTATCCTGAGCTCTGAGGTTTGATAAGTTGGGAGTATTTCATGCATTATGACTTAAGATGTTTTCAACTTATGATGGGTTTATT
>NW_023215632.1:0-612 GCF_002007445.2 Ailuropoda melanoleuca
AATTGTAATTGATTTCTAGTTTCATACTGTTGTAGGTAGAAAAGATGCTTGATATGATTTCAGTCTTCTTAAATTTATTGAGATGTTTTGTGGCCTAACATAGGATCTGTCCTGAAGAATGTTCCATGTGTACTAAAAAATTTGTATTCTCTACTACTTGTTTTCAGTTTAATTATCATATGTTGTGGTGTGGACCTCCTTAGATACATCTGGTTTGGAGTTCTGTATGTTTTCTATACCTGGATGTCTGTTTCCTTTCCCAGATTAGGACGTTTTCAACTATTTCTTCAAATAAGTTTTCTGCCCTCTTCTCCTTCTGGGATCCCTAAAATGTGAATATGTTATGCTTGATGATGTTAGTGAGTTCCCTTTATTGCTCTCATATTTTATTCTTCTTGCTATTTAGCTTGGTTGCTTTCCATTACTGTCTTCCAGGTTACTAATCCATTCTTATGCATACTCTAATCTGCTGTTGATTCCCTCTAATGAATTTTTCATTTCACTTATTCAATTCTTCAGCTCTGACTGGTTCTTTATATTTTCTTTTTATTGAAGTTCTTCCTGTGTCCATCCATTCTTTTCTAAAGCCCAGTGAGTATCTTTCTGACCATT
>NW_023215633.1:0-612 GCF_002007445.2 Ailuropoda melanoleuca
TTGTCAAGGATTGTTACTATAAATAATAATAATAATCTGTGATTGTTTGAGTACCTACCACATCTCAGGCATGTATTTTTCATCCATAAATTCTAAAGCTCATGACAGTATTAAGTCCATTTCATAGAAGAGGACACTGAGATTCAGAAAGAAGATTCCTGCCAAGGTCACAGAGCAGAGGAATGGCGGGTTCATGATTAGGTCTATATGACTCCAAATCCATGCTGTTTCTACTCCATACCATGACTCTGCGGAGTCCCATTAACCAAAAAGATGTGTCAGAGCCACCAGGGGATACAACGGGAATCCTAGCCCCCATCCCTGATTCGCCCAAGACAGTCCTGATTGCTCTGTAAGAAAGAATCCAGTGAAGATTCCATTGTGGGCTAGAAAGCCAGGTTTGAAGTCACCACTCGGCTCTTCATGTCACTAGTATCAGATCTTAATAAAGATTCTTCCTCGTGTGTCCACTTTCTGTTAGTCCAAAAATGCAACACAGCACAGTAGTCAAGATAGTGACCTCTGAAATCAGAGCACATGGATTCAAATCTCTACCCTAGAATCTATGCAACCTTGAACAGTCACCTCCCTATACCTCAGTTTCTTCATCTG
>NW_023215634.1:0-612 GCF_002007445.2 Ailuropoda melanoleuca
AAGAGTCAGAAATGACCTCAAGATTGTGTCTGTGCACAATGTTTGTGTTTATCAGGGAAAAGAGGGGCTGGAAATTTCGGTTTCAACCAAGGTAAGGAGAGATACCCAAGACATCCCCTTGAAAGTCAAATGGGACTTCTACAGATAATTAGCTGCTTTTGTGGTCCTTGATTCCAAAGGTACTAGAAATTTAGCTCCTTAAAGGTGCACATCAAGTGTGCAGAGAAACTTTACTTGTAAGAGAGTGAGAACACATATTTGAGCAAAACAGACCAGAGAATGTAAATATAATTGGGATTTCAGATTTTTGCTAAATTCCTTCCTTTAATGACCCAATCAATGCCTGGGAAAATGAGGACCACTGGAAGAAAATAACTCATGGCTATTCTTGCGTAAGTATAATAAAGAATTAAGCCAAACATCTAGATAATTCATATCTGTTATCACAGGGCTGGGTTAGCAAATGAGAGGAGGAAAGGAGCATAGCTCTAGGGAAAAGAAGAGCAAAGTTCTGAGGTCCAACACGAAGATCATCTTTCATCCGAATGATGTTTGCGCACTGGACTCTCTAAGGCTAGACTTACTATGTAGATGGACTAAGGTATAGCAGTC
>NW_023215635.1:0-612 GCF_002007445.2 Ailuropoda melanoleuca
AGAGAAATATTTCTGCACAGGGGGAGACATGATGTCTGTGGGGTCAACCTGAGGAAGCTTAGGAAATGGATTGTGAGTAACAAATGCGTTTTCGCATTGAGCTCTGGTTCAGGAACCCACCCAGAGGCCCCGAGTGAGACGGCCAAGTGCACAGCGCGGCACTGTGGGTTCCTGCAGGAAACTGTCACTGGATGGATGCATTATTCTGCAGAAAAAGATCTGCTTCAGGACTGCAAACCTGTTTGTGATGTTCCTTTCCTGAGAGCATGCTTGTAACCTATATAAATCAGTGATTCAAATGCTCTCTTGAATATAGCTCTGACTACAAAGAAATGACTCAAGATTCAGATCCAGGTTCACACTTGGAAACCTAAACTTACATGGTGGACACCTGCATCCACCTGGCACAAGTTATTTAGTCCAAGCCGTGTGACTTCTGACAAAGTAACGCATATGTGTTGGTGAGGCTAAGGGGTTCCAGAGGCACGACGGACACCAGAAATTATTAGAAGCCTACAATACAGAAACATGGGAAAGAGAAAGAAAGAAAGAAAGAAAGAAAGAAAGAAAGAAAGAAAGAAAGAGGAGGAAGGAGGAAGAAGGAAGGAGGGA
>NW_023215636.1:0-612 GCF_002007445.2 Ailuropoda melanoleuca
GCCAGTAGGGCTCATGCCCTGAGCCAAAGGCAGATGCTCAGCTGACTGAGCCACCCAGTTGCCCCCCAAATGATAGGCCATTATTATAAATTATTTACATAGTTGAAAAAGGTACAAAAAATACAGCCCATCAATCTAAATCTTACCCTTTTTGCAGAAACAACCAGTGTTAACATTTGGTGAGTCTCTTTCCCAGTAGCTGTCTATGCATTTGTATTGTTAGAAAGATGAATTGATGGGGAACCTAGGAAATAATACCATAACATTTAATTAAGCAACATATATAACTGCTGTGTTTACTTGGTTTTCTAATTACTGCAGTGTTATACTGGGTGAGGAAGGGGCCAGGGTACAAACCTGCCTTTGTTTATAAGTGACTGCCTTTGGTGTGGCATCCAGGGCTGTCTCCTGAAGACCAGGTTAGTGAGAGGATCTGTACTGAGGAGTGGTGGGCAGTCACCTTGTGGCCTGGCCTAGAGAAGTTACCTGAAGCTGAAATGGGTCAGCATATAGTTTATATGTTTAAATACCCAGTATGAGGTATTTCAGAGCTCAGAGATTAACAGGGTTAAATCTAGCATGTAAGGAAATAGTATGTTCCAAACTGATGCT
>NW_023215637.1:0-2321 GCF_002007445.2 Ailuropoda melanoleuca
GGGGAGCCTGCTTCTCCCTCTGCCTGCCGCTCCCCCTTGCTTGTGCTTTCTCTCTCTCTGGGGAAAAAAAATCTTGAAAAAAAAAAAGAGTATACAACAGCAGAATAGGCAAAACAACAGAGACAGAAAGATGAGTGGCTGCTTAGGGTGGGGGTGAGGGGGTGAGGGGAGAGGTTTGGGGAAAAGTGGAGAGACTGTTAACAGGCATGAGATTTCTTGCAGGGATGATGAAAATGTTCTAAAATTGATTTTGGTGATGGTTCCACAACTCTGTGACTATAATCAAACCATTTAATTGTGCACTTTAAATACATGAATTGTATGGTATATAAATTATGTCTTAATAAAGTGGTTAAGAAAAAAGAGCGCACAGCCAAGAAGCATCAAAGTCTAGTTCAGACTCGGCCAGGAGCATGACTTCAAGGCCAGCTCTTTTTATTACATCACACCATCGCTCACAGAGAACTTGGTGCATGGACATTCTCCTCACATAGGGCGCTGTGCCCAAAAAATTTCCTTAACTCCAGAGATGGGACATAGGACTATACCTAGATGCCTAAGGAGGTGGAAGGCATGAATCATCATCCCTCTTGCCTCTCAGGGTTTTCTCAGAAACACCTAGGAGACTGGGCCCCACCCTAATCACACCTCTGGAAGGGGCTCAGCGTGCAGACTGTAAAGGCAGGTTCCCTGAGAGGCTCCTGGAAAACAGGAAGCAGGCATAGAAGTGAGTTCACTATTGTAAGCTCAGAGCCCATGTGCTGTCTGTTGACTCTGACAGTTTTGAGTTTCTCTTGTTTATTTTCCTTTGTGCTTCCCTGAGTTTTTAGGAAAGTTCCTTTGGCAAATTCCCACTAGCCCTGAACTATGTTAAGGAGAGAAAGGAAGGAGCCTTGGTGTTTTTCCACACTTGGACCAGAAGGGAAAAGGGAGGAGTCTTGCTACCACCGTCTCAAGTCCTTGCAGACAACCCAGGTGACCAGAATCAGCACGACCTGGATCCAGCCCCTCAGGTGTACCGATGAAGAGCGAAGTTCAAGTACACTGGGGATGCTTCTGTGGCCTCACCACCATGTCTGCTCTGTGCAGAGGGAGGAGATGCTCAGGTCGCTCCCTTAATGACATGGGCCCTGCAGCAGAATGGTGGTCATCATTGTTGCATTGGCAAATTCATTCCCTTAGCACAGGAGAATGAAGTAGAGTTCAGTGTTATTCAATTTGTTTGATTAAGGAGAGGGAATTTGGAAGTTAGTATTATGTTAAAACCAGAACTAACAATATGGGTACTTTAAATGCTATTTAGTTAGTAATTATCTTTTTTTGTAAATTTAAAAAAAAAAACAGCTTACGACAGACCTTTCTTTAAAAAAAAAGATTTTATTTACTTATTTGAGAGAGAGAGAGAGAGCATGAGCAGTGGGGAGAGGCACAGGGAGAGGGAGAAGCAGACGTCCCACTGAGCAAGGAGCCCAATGCAGGACCCAGAACCTGAGCCAAGGCAGATGCTTAACCAACTGAGCCACCCAGGTGCCCCTCAACAGACATGTTCTTGAAAGAGTTGTGTAGGACTCAATCATATATTAAACATTTGAGAAAAAGATGCTGAAATGTAAAGAAATGTTGCAGTTAATTGTTTTGATGAAAATAATCTCGTTACAATTTTTTCTTTACACTTCTATTTTCCAAATGTTTCACAAATAAGCATAAATTTCACAATAGGGAAATATTACTTGTAAGCTTAAAAATTAAAAGCATAGCTCTAGTTTTTGAATTTTCAACTATTCTAATCTTTTTAAATAAGCATGCATTTTTCTTCTAAAGATGTATTTAAAAAATCACCCCAAACTTCAATCTTTTATAAACTTGAATTTAAAAAAAAATGAATTCAAGGTGAAACATGCATTAGATGTCCCTGTTTATCTCTCGATAGCCTAATATTCAACATTGACACTGTCAGTCAGTACCATCCGGGTGTCTGAGTGTGGCCAGTGAGTCTTGACCATCCTTTTGAGGCTGGAAACAAGTCAAGACTGACAGCCCTTTGGTTCCTGGATTCAGCCAATACTAAAGCCTGAATCAATGTTGGTAGCTCTCTGTAAGCTAGCCTTTTCACCTCTGGAAAAGTCCAACAGAGCTGGCCAAAGATGCCCTCCACTATTGTGTGACTCGAGCCAAGCAGGTTTGGTGCTTCTGTGACTCAGTGTTACAGAATGTTGTCACAAGCAGAGCTTCTGCGCCCANACCCAGCTTGCCCCACTGTGGTCCTGTTTACTACACAGCAATTGTTCGAATGTATTCCTCTTAGTCATCCTCTTGATGAC
>NW_023215638.1:0-612 GCF_002007445.2 Ailuropoda melanoleuca
AGTGCCTGGAGGATGGTGGTGCTTCCCAATGAGGAGGGCTCAGTCCAAGCCAACTGCATTTTTGTGTTATCTTCACTGCACCATTCACTGCAGAGCTGCTGGGGTGCCCTGGCGTATTTTAGGATGCTGACAGTTACGGAATTTCTAGACTCGGAATTAGTCATGGCGCTCGGTCAACCCTTTCAAGGATGTTGCCTGTGAAAAGGTCACTTAGGTGGCCAACAGATGCAACCTGTACGTCCCCACCAGATGTGAACAAACCAAGAAAGGGAGTGACTTGAAGCTATCTGTCCCTCTGAAGATTGCTCTCTCTGATTTTTTTTTTTAAAGACTGAGGACACAAGATTAAGGATAAGCAGGATCCTCAGCCATGGGATGATAACCATGGGACTTTGCAGTTTGAGGTGCCCCCCGAAGCCCCCTTTACACATAATTATGTGGGTAGCATGGATTATAAGGGTAGACATTGTTACAGAGGCAAAAGTATTCTGGTGTCTCTACAACAGGGTTTTTGCAGAAACCAGTGTTGATGAAGTTGTATGTACTGAGGACTTCGTTAACTCAACTTTGTGCCTGAATTGGAAACTTGAGAAGGAGAAGGAGAGAAGGAAG
>NW_023215639.1:0-612 GCF_002007445.2 Ailuropoda melanoleuca
TCAAATTTCTGTGTATCTATCTATCAACAATTTATTTTCTAAATTCAGAATTGAAGATATTAATTATACACAGTTTGTTGTAAACATATAACATTTAATTATGTATACACATACATGTATTTATCTACTTTGTGTTCTAACTGATGTATTGTGTGTTAATCTTTAATGTAAGTAACACAAAGGTTTCCATAGTAGCTTAATTTACAATATTCTTGTAAGCAATCAGTTACCAAAGGAATATGAAACAATGAATGGTGTCATCGATACTTTTTCTGCATAAATACACTAAGAATGTGTAACTTGCCCAAAAGAGTTTTGGGCATTGGCTTCAGCTCCTGAGAGGTAACCACTAAGCTCTTGGGATGTCCTACCTGATAAAAGAATCCTTGTTTACCTGGAGGATTTGGTCCATTCCAGATAGTCTGTACTAACAATGTGATTTATGGTGGGCAGCCTTTGGCCACATGGTATCAGCTCAACTTCTGGAGGGAATGGAGTCTGAGTTCAGCCACGAAAGGAGTCAACCATGTCTATGTGACCCAGTTCCAATAAAACACTGGACACCAAGACTCAAGTGAATCTCTCTGATTGTCAATACTCTGTGTGTATTAT
>NW_023215640.1:0-612 GCF_002007445.2 Ailuropoda melanoleuca
ACCACGAGCACCTTGGGGACCAGTTTCACCCTTAGGACCAGCGGCACCAGGGAAACCAGGGGGACCAGCTGGACCAGTGGGGCCTGTGGGACCGGCAGCTCCAGCAGCACCATCATTACCACGAGCACCAGCTGGGCCAGCAGGGCCAGGACGTCCTCTTTCACCGGGAAGACCACGTGGGCCTACTTGTCCAGGAGCACCATTCTCACCAGGGCTGCCAGGCTCACCCTTAGGGCCTGCTGGACCAGGATCACCTTTAGCACCATCAAGACCACTGAATCCTCTGTGTCCCTTCATGCCTGGGAGGCCAGCAGTTCCAGGAAGGCCACGGGCACCCTGTGGGCCAGGAGGACCACGCTCACCGGGACGGCCAGGTTTTCCAGCTTCACCATCATCTCCATTCTTGCCAGGTGGACCGGCTGGACCACGAGGACCCATTGGACCAGAAGAACCAGGCTCACCAGGTTCACCAGGGGGACCTTGGAAACCTTGGGGGCCAGGAGAGCCAGGGGGGCCAGGAAGACCACGGGGACCAGCTGGACCCATTGGGCCAGGAAGAGAAAGACCAGCGCCGCCAGATTTTTCATCGTAACCATAAGACATCTGAGGAGC
>NW_023215641.1:0-612 GCF_002007445.2 Ailuropoda melanoleuca
GTGGGGTTCTCCAGCCTTCCTGGACATGTTGCAAATGGCACAGTACCCTGGAGGAAATCTCTTTCTGCTTAAACTTTTCCGCAACTAGGAATTTCCACTGTCGTATCCGCAGCTGACATTGACCTTTGGTGCAGAACTCATCAGGAGTCCTGATGGAGCTGTGGGGAACTGGGGATCTGAAAAATAATGTTGAGACTCACCCCCCCTTTTTTTAAAGATTTTGTTTATTTGTCAGAGAGAGAGAGAGTGCGCAAGCAGGGGGAACGGCAGAGGGACAGGGAGAAGCAGGTTCCCCACTGAGCAGGCAGCCCGATGTGGGACTCGATCCCAGGACCCTGAGACCATGACCTGAGCTGAAGGCAGACGCTTTACCGACTGAGCCACCCAGCCGTCCCATGTTTTTAGTTTCCTTCTTGTCTGTTGGAAATCCATAGAGGGCACGGACTGAGTGGGCACAGTGCCTGGCACGAGACAGAAAATCAAAGGAAAGCGTTCGTCCCCAGCTCTGGTGTGCCAGGGGGTTGCTTCTCTTCTTCAAATTGCTTTGGGAAAGAGCTTCCCTCCCCTCCTCGCTGTTCTGCTCCCTGGTGGAGGGTCAGGCAGAGTCAGATC
>NW_023215642.1:0-149 GCF_002007445.2 Ailuropoda melanoleuca
AAAAAGTTCAGGATTTTCGAGGACTCAGCGCCCTTCTTCTTGGCAATCAAGCAGAGCGTCCAGGAAAACACGTCCACCTAACATCAGCCTTTTCCCTGGCGACCCTGATTCCACACTGCTTGTATGGGCCTGGGAAGTATCCTATCAAA
>NW_023215642.1:195-375 GCF_002007445.2 Ailuropoda melanoleuca
TTCAGAGCCAGTCTTAGCACTATCATCAGCCGACGTGAATAGGGAACAATGAGGGAAAGTGGTCGCGGAAGCCTGACGAGCGTGCCAACTACTGGTCTCTGAGACACTACACAATTCAGGGAAATATCAACGAACATGATCTCTCATGAGTAAGGGAGCATGAGTGATAAAGTTCAGGAT
>NW_023215642.1:395-666 GCF_002007445.2 Ailuropoda melanoleuca
CAGGATTTTCGAGGACTCAGCACCCTTCTTCTTGGTAATCAAGCAGAGAGTCCAGGAAAACAACTTCAGCTAACATCAGCCTTTTCCCTGGGGACCCTGATTAAACATTGCGTGTATGGGCCTGAGAACTATCCTATCAAACCTGCTGTGGCAATGGAACGAAAAGGCGAAAGGCGAGTCCGTCAGAAACAACGCCGTGGAGAGCCAGTGTTAGCGCTATCATCAGCCTTCGTGAATAGGGATCCATGAGGGAAAGTTATCGCGGAAGCCT
>NW_023215643.1:0-612 GCF_002007445.2 Ailuropoda melanoleuca
TAGAGAATTCCCATATACTCCCTCCCCTGCCACTTCCAGCCTCTCTCACCATTAACATCTCCTACCAGAATGGTACATTTATCACAGTCAATGAACCAATATCGACATATCATTATCAATCAGAGCCTGTGGTTTACATTAGAATTCACTCTTGGTGTTGTAATTTCTATGGCTTTTGACAAATATATAAAGACATGTATCCACCATTATAATATCGTACAGAATAATTTCACCCTAAAAATCTCTTGTGCTCCATGTATTCATCCCTCCATCCCCTAAGCCCCTGGCAGCCATTGATCTTTTTACTGTCCCCATAATTTGCCTTTTACAAAATGTCATATAGTTGGAATCATATAATATTTAGCCTTTTCAGATTGGGTTCTTTGACGTAATAATATGAATTTAAGTTTCTTTCATGTCTTTTTTATGGCTTGATAGCTCATTTCTTTTTACTGCTGAATAATATTTCTTGTTGTCTGGATGTACCACCGTTTATTTATCCATTCACCTACCAAAGGACGTCTTGGTTGCTTCTAAGTTTTGGCAGTGATGAATAATGCTGCCTTAAAAACATCCATGTGCAGGTTTTTGTGTGGATATAAGTTTTCAGCT
>NW_023215644.1:0-612 GCF_002007445.2 Ailuropoda melanoleuca
TTTTTTATAGGCAATGTAAGGGATGTTCCAGAGCCTTTTTTGTTGTATGTGACTTTCACATAACATGCCAACTTTAGAACCTAATCACCAAATAAAATGTGACTTTAATATCCTCCAACCGGTAATGCAACTGCCTGTGATTCTATTAACCAAGTTTATTGGTACATTTTTAACATGAGGCTAAATTTAAATATTTGAATAAATTTAGGAAATATTCTACCAATTTGTTTCTCTTAATTCATCTGAAGCTGCTACCAGATGACAATTACACTGAGTTGGCAATTTATTGAGTGCTCTGTGTTTGGAAGGCAAAACTGATTAAGATGCATTCAATGTATTCTCTATATGCTCAAAAGTCTACAGGGTCTGCACACATATAATTATAATACAGAAAAATAGGTTATAAAAGGAGATATGTATTATAGAATTACAGGAACCAATCTACAAAGGCAACTAACTACTTCTTAGAAGGGATGCTCAAGGAAGGCCATCAAGAGGAAAGTAATATTAAAGAAGAGTCTAGGTTAGAGATAAATGCAGAAAACAGTCCATTGCAGGCAATGCTCAGCTGGAAGTAAACACTGTTCTCAAAAATAAAGTACAGGTAACTTG
>NW_023215645.1:0-612 GCF_002007445.2 Ailuropoda melanoleuca
TTGAACCCCAAGTTGGGCCCCCTGCTTAGCAGGGAGTCTGCTTCTCCCTCTCCCTCTGCCCCATCTCCCCTGCTTATGCTCTCTTTCTCTCAAGTAAATACATAAAATCTTTTTTAAAATGCATACTGCAGTGACTACTATATAATAAGCTTAATAAATATCAACTTTTTTCCTAGTAAAGCTTGCCTTTCAATGTCCAGGTCTGTGACCTGTTACCGCTTTTCTTCTCTCCATATGGGTTCAGCAATGGAAACTTCTAGGAAATTCACCCACTTGTCTGTTTCCTAGAGGTAGTTTTTATTTCCTCCTACTCCTTGGGGCTATTTCCACCTAGCTACATTCATACACAGGGCAAATGAAATACTCAAGTGGGCTTTATTTTCATTTCCCTAATGAGCTTTTGTTCATAGCTTTGTTAGCTATTGGATATCACATTTCTGAAGTGACTCTTAAAGTTTTTGTCATTTTTGTTGGTCGTATTCTTATTGAATCATATGAGCTTTTTATACGTTCTGTGTTTGAATCCTTTTTCAGAAATACCCATTGCAAATAGGGTTTACCAGTCTGTGCATTGACTTTCCACTTTCTTAGAAGTGATTTTTAACAAAGGCA
>NW_023215646.1:0-612 GCF_002007445.2 Ailuropoda melanoleuca
TTTTTTTTTTTATTACAAAATTGTGTTAGCTCTTCCAGTTCATTTGTCTTTCCATATAAATTGTAGAGAATCTTGTCTACAAAAAAATCTGCTGGAATTTTGATAGCAATAGTGTTAAATGTGTATGTCAATTTAGAGAGAACTGACATCTTTAGTATGTTGAATCTTCCAACCTATGAACATAGTATAGCTGTCATTTTGGTATCAGGGTCATATATCATAAAATGAATTACATAGTGTTCCCTCCTCCTCTATTTTCTGGAAGAGATTTTATGGAAGACATTTTGTAGAACTGGTGTTATTCTTCTTTAAACATTTAGTTGAATTCTCTAGTGCAAGCCTCTGACTCTGGAGATTTTCTTTTTGGGAGTTTTTAAATTAAAAATTCATTTCCTTTACAGTTACAGAGCTATTCAAATTACCAGTTTCATATTAGTGGGTTGTGATAGCTTGCATTTCTTAAGAAGTTTATCTATTTCACCTAAGTTTTCAGACTTACTGGCAAAAAATTGTTGAGAACATTCCCTTATTATTGTTTAAATGTGTTTAGGATCTGCAGTGATGTTCCCCTTCTCATTCCTGATATTGGTAATTTGTGACTTCTTTAGTTTT
>NW_023215647.1:0-612 GCF_002007445.2 Ailuropoda melanoleuca
ATCAGGCTCCTCCGCTATGAGCCTGCTTCTTCCTCTCCCACTCCCCCTGCTGTGTTCCCTCTCTCACTGGCCGTCTCTATCTCTGTTAAATAAATAAATAAAATCTTTTTTAAAAAAAAAAAAGCTAGGTGTTCAATAGAGGCATATTTAGTTTGTCAAATTTCATTGAGGTGTGAGTTTATTATCTGTGCACATGATGTCAACACTTTAAAAAATACAGATGAACAAGAAAATGTGGTGGGAGAGCTTACTTGTTTTGTTGGGTTGCCATCATACTGTCCAGTGATTTAAATATATAAAGTAACTGTACTCAAGTAGTTTTTAACAGTATGCTGTAATTTAAAAAAAAAATGGAACTCTTCATGAATTTGTGTGTCATCCTGGCATGGGGGCCATGCTAATGTTCTCCATATTATTCCAGTTTTAGTACATGTGCTGCCATATGCTATAATTTCTAAGTTAAAAATTAACTATACTGGGGGGCACCTGGGTGGCTCAGTCGTTAAGTGTCTGCCTTCGGCTCAGGTCATGATCCCAGCAATCTGGGATCGAGCCCCGCATTGGGCTCCCTGCTCAGCGGGAAGCCTGCTTCTCCCTCTCCCACTCCCCCTG
>NW_023215648.1:0-4712 GCF_002007445.2 Ailuropoda melanoleuca
TTTCCAGAAGAGGGATGCAGAACTCAGCATACCCTCAGTTTCAAAGGCTTCCTTTCTGCTTGACAAAGAGCTGATTGAAAGAAAGAAACGGATGGAACACACCTAAATTAGACATCAATCACTTTTATTAGGTGCAACCCTCAGTTTTCCCGAAAACAGTAATCGGCCACTGTTAAATCTATTCATCCATGAAAGCAACAGCTCTGTGCTCAGAGCTAACCACGTGCCAGGAAGTACCGGATCTCCAGGTCGTGATTTGTATAATAGGAGATAGAAAAGATTAGGACAGCTTGTTAAGAAAACATTTTCCCCAGGCACCTTGATTCGTTTGGGTTTTCTCTCAAAGAGCTCCAGCAGAGGGCTGCTCACAGGTTAGTCCTNCAACTTGGAAAGATCTGGTCTATTTTCTGAAGGAGGCTGTTTGGGTTGAGAAGTCACGCAGGGAATCCTGCGTCAGAGCACGATCATCGCCCTTATTTGTACTCCTCAGTGCCCCTCATTCCACCTGCCTGTGTTACACAGTGTTCTATTCTGACAGTCTCTCATGCCCTGAAGTCAGTGGGTGGTGGGTTTTTCCAGAAGAGGGATGCAGAACTCAGCATACCCTCAGTTTCAAAGGCTTCCTTTCTGCTTGACAAAGAGCTGATTGAAAGAAAGAAACGGATGGAACACACCTAAATTAGACATCAATCACTTTTATTAGGTGCAACCCTCAGTTTTCCCGAAAACAGTAATCGGCCACTGTTAAATCTATTCATCCATGAAAGGAACAGCTCTGTGCTCAGAGCTAACCACGTGCCAGGAAGTACCGGATCTCCAGGTCGTGATTTGTATAATAGGAGATAGAAAAGATTAGGACAGCTTGTTAAGAAAACATTTTCCCCAGGCACCTTGATTCGTTTGGGTTTTCTCTCAAAGAGCTCCAGCAGAGGGCTGCTCACAGGTTNAGAGGGCTGCTCACAGGTTAGTCCTCTCGCCTTTTACCGACCGCCCTCGAAATCTAAACACATCCTGAAAGTAAAGACAAACCCAGTTAGTTGATAGAAAACTGGGAATCTGTTGAGCATAAGACAAAGTCTATTTCTAGCATCTACCAATGGTTAAATGGAAAAACGTTGCGCAGCAGACCTGTCAAGTAGTAAATAAACAATATTCCAAGTCTCCAAATAATGTGCTTGCCCACATCTAGAATAGTGTTGAACAAACTAAGAGAGCAAGTTCCCAGAAGGTTCGATGTGTTATTGGGCGCTATTGTTGACCACAGGTATCTCCACCGAGCTGAGCACGGTGTTTGGTCAGAAGAGCCCACGCTCCCCCATGTCCTGGGTTCCTTCAGGTGCTGCCCCATTGAGTGATCTGCTCCTAAGTGAAAATGATGTCATGAGTTACAGGTTGAAAATTGCTGATTTGGGGATTTTTTCCCCTTTGTTCTTAAAAAAAATTCAGACTTTTTTGTTTCTTGTTTATTTTTGAGCTGACAGCAAGGTCAGGTGGAAAGAATGGTTTTGGAATTTGACCTGACCCTTAAGTGTAGGTCTGTCACTTANTGACCTGACCCTTAAGTGTTGGTCTGTCACTTACATCACTTTGGCCAACCTCTTGGACTTCTCACGTTCTCTTTAGGAAGCTGGAGTGAGGGGAGCCTGGGTGGCTAGTCAGTTAAGTGTCTGACTCGGGTCACAATCTCAGGGTGGTGGGATCGAGCCACATTTCGGACTCCTCACTCAGTGCAGAATCTGCTGGAGATTCCCTCTCTCTCCCTGTCCTCTCCCCTGGCTTGTGTGCACACACACACACACACACTCTCTCTCTCTCAAATAAATACGTAGTTCTTCCAAAAAAAAAAAAAAGTGAGAATGACTGCTCCATTGAATTTGTGAAGAAAGTAGAACTTAGGGCTATGAAAGTGCTCATGTACTTTACAAAGAACTATGTAGCAGAAGTTAATACCGTTATTCTGAGTAAAGCTGGGAAACTCTATCTGCGAGACTAACATTTTAAAATAAATACAGGAGGTGCACCTGGGTGGCTCAGTCGGTTAAGTGTTGGTCTTTGGCTCAGGTCATGATCTCAGGGTACTGGGATCAAGCCCTGCATCTGGCTCCCTACTCAGCAGGGAGTCTGCTTGTCCTTCTCCCTCTGCTGCCCCTCCGCCTCACCGCTGTGCGCTTTCTCTCTCTCAGATATATAAAATCTTCTAAAAACTAAAATGAAATAAATACAGGAGGCAATTCATCTATCACAACCCTGACAAACCTCAAACATAATGTATGCATTTTTTTTTTCTGCTTTAAAGTTCAGAGGGTTGTCTGGAAGCCCCACTTGACAAACTATGATGCCTTCATTTTACGTACTGGACCGAGGCAGAAGGACAGGGCTGTCTACCACCTGCAAATGTGAAATGAGAGCCTTTTCAGATACGGGATAGGTTCCTACGTTCTAAAGGGAGAAGGGGCCGAGGGAGAAGTGAGATTCTTAAGCTGGGAAGGAGTTTTAGCAGATGACNCAGCAGATGACTCCCAATGGCACAGTAGCCTAGTGCTGGCGGACGGTACTCTTCACAGTACCGGAATGCCCGGTGTTATCATGAGGGTCCTGTCACCCCCTTGGGAAATGCACACATTTATGATTAATGCAAATTAAAACATAGGTTCAGCTTCTTGGTTCAGAGGCTAAAGTGGACTTTGTCTACAAAGTGAATATGTTTCTTTGCCTTGACTATAATTTGTCTGGTGGTCATCATCAGCTTTGCATGTCCACTAGTTACAAACAAGGACTTTACAAGTGATGTGCATTAAGTAGGAAGGCATATGAAATAATGCCTCATGCCCCATATTGATAAGCATCAGTGGTTTCTGGAGTCTGCTCCACGAAACTCCAGATGCTAACGGACCCAAACAAAACCCTCCGTAAGAATGGTTTTCTGGGAATCTTATTGGATTTGCCTATGTGTAAATCCTCTGCTCTGTGCACATAAAGGAGGCCTATGGGGGACAGTCCAAACTTTTAGCTTTCCTTCTGTGCGTTCAGAAGGTAGCCTTTGTCCTTCACTTGCTGTCCTCCAGATCTGTTTTCTGTTTCCACCTGTCTGTCCTGGAACAGGAGAGCCTGCATACCACACGGTGGCCAAAGACATAGAGAAGCGTGGGGTGCTCAGGCGCCCCAGCCTGGGAAGCAAGTACAAGCTGAAATACGCTATCATTCTTAGTGGGCCTCAGTAATGCTTCTGCAGGGCACTCTAAACAAAGCAGATTATTTCCAAATTACATCAGGTATGAGAATTATTAAGCATCTGAAGAAAAGAAGAAAAGAAATAAAGAAATATCTTAACCTGTCATCTCACAGAAACGTACCTTCAGGCTGGTGTCTTTTGGAATTCCATATAATTTGTTTCCTACCCCTATAACCTCCCTCTCAGCGATTTCTTGACTGGTGCCTTTCACATCAATGTAGTGGCAGTCCGCACTGGCGAAATGGCAGGAAATTACCTGTGCCGAGTGACAGGATGATTATTGGGAATAAAAATTCCATTAACATCAGCAACCAAACAGGGAGACTTCTTTTAGAAAGTCAGCCATGTCACTCAGCTTTTGGTTTCTAGAATGTTCTGTGGTGTTCTGTATTAGTCTTTTCAGGGTTCAATAACTTATTCTCCCCAGGTACAGTTAAAGGCTAACTGAGAAATACAAGAGGTTTTTAGCTCCCTGCAATACTTGTGTTCAAAATGGGCAGGCAACATAATGACATGAGTAAGAGGACTTTAACTTTTTAACATGTGATTTTTCTGGGTGTGGATGTCCTTAGGTCTAAACAGGAATGTGGTCCAGGGTTCTTTATCATCTTCTTAGAGAAGTTAGTTAACTCAGTTGAGTTTGTGCTGAGTTGTTACTTCAATGGCTACAGATCATGAAAAAAAAATCCACAAAAATACCTTGCAAAGGAAAATAATATACACACCCACCCCTTTGAAATCAACCTGACACTTGAAGTCCAATTCCCATACGATCCCCATCTTGTTTCCTTCTGAACATAAGATGGAGGTCACTTGGTTCTCCCTGTTCTTGAAAAACGTACAAGTTGATCTAAACTTAAAACTCACTTTCCTAGACTCAAGTTATTTCTCTTGAGGTGACTATGCCTATTGGAAAGTCTGCCCGCTTAGCCCAGAACATCAGATCTCTAGGCAGTGGAGTCAAACTCCATTTCCCACAGAAGCCCCCACACCATGCCAAGGAGGAGTGACGATAAGACCAGAGGGGAAAATCGCACACCCATATACATGGTTTTTCATATTTTTTTAAGGGTTCATATTTTCCCAAACATTAAATTAGTTGAAAAACGACTGAAAAATAGCAAACTCAGGGTATTAACACTCACATTACTTGAGTTTTTTTTTAAATTATGTAACTTTCATTTTCATACCGTAATCATTTTACACTCAACGTTTTAACATGGAATCTTTTAATATGTAGTTATTCTATCTCAGTTTATGATCCTGATCATATGGCACGTAATATAACTTTCTGACTCATATACACTTTCAGACAATTTGTCTTTGCTTCCTGTTTTTATACACACTCATACACATAAATTTCTATTTTTCATTTCAAGTTGAATTTTGTGGCTAAGATACATGATAAGAGGCCTAAGTTAGTGAAATCAGGTACACTCATATTATTTGTGTCATTGTGGCTATATCCCCTGGTTGCACA
>NW_023215649.1:0-612 GCF_002007445.2 Ailuropoda melanoleuca
ATCTATCTATCTATCTATCTATCTATCTATCTATCTAGCTGTTTAAGAGAGTGTACACATGAGCAAGGGGAGGGGCAGGTGCAGAGGGAGAGAGAGAATCCCAAGCAGACCCTACACTGAGCACGGAGCCCAACACAGAGCATGGAGCCCAACACAGAGCTCGATCCCATGACCCTGAGATCATGACCTGACCCAAAATCCAAAATCAAGATCCGGACACTTAACTGACTTAGCCACCCATGCACCCCTCAAATATGTACTTTTAAAACTCTTTTGCCTCTGGTCTTCGCTTTCTCAAATGCATTCAGTTCACAGCAACAGAGTAATTTTTCTAGAACACAGTTCCAACCATATCATTCTCCTGCTTGAAACTATGGTGACTTCTGCAGGAGTGAGTCTAAGCTTCTTGATCTGGCCTTGACCTAGCTCTCTGACTCAGCACCACGATCCTGAATTCCCTCAACTACGGATTGCATATATTAATCCCTCTGTCACAGGGTGATAGTGAAGATCAAATGAGCTAGTCCATGTAACATGTGTCATATTTTCAGCACAATGTCTGACATATAGTAGGTGCTCAACGAATGCCAATTCCCTTCCTGACTTTTTTTT
>NW_023215650.1:0-612 GCF_002007445.2 Ailuropoda melanoleuca
ATTCCACTCTTAGACAATATGTAAGTAAAGGAAAAAGTCCTTATACTACAAAAAGTGCATCATGCAAAAAGGACTATTTAACAAAACAATACCACTCAAAAGTGACTGGGAGTTTTCATTTTTTTCCCTCTATGTGGAATCATGACCCATCTGTGAACTATTAATGAGATTTTTCCAAGATTTAAGATTCTCCAACACCAATAATATCACCTTACAAAGAGTCCAAAGGAATAAAACCCTTGCTGAGGTTACAAATAATAACTGATGAAACACACCCCTAAAAGTATCAGTCCTACTAAGGGACTTGAAGATTTCTAGGTAGTCTTAAAAGAAAATGACCCTCAATTTGGCTGGTGTAGTAAATACAACAGCCCGACCCCTGTGCATACAACAAATTGATTGCATATTCCTATTTATGGGCGAGAGTAGTATCCAAGTCATTATCAATAGCACGGTAGGGCCGCATCTTCATTTGGTCAGTGAGTAGGCAGTCTGCACGATTTCTAACACTTTATGTTGACCTGGATTAACACCATAAGGGAGACAGAGTATGTGTTTGGGGGTGGAAGGGCTAGTCTGTGGAAATTTCAAAGCCTTAAAGGCACTTGTTAG
>NW_023215651.1:0-612 GCF_002007445.2 Ailuropoda melanoleuca
AGACTTTACAAAAGAAGAGACACAACTATTAAACAAACATAAAACAGAATATCCAGAATTTTTCTTAATCCCAAGCATGTAAACTAAAATATTGATAGGATTAATCTCTTATTATTTTAAAATTTGATTAATAATTAGTCAATAAAAAGTTATGATATCTAATAAACTCTAACGTTCTAATATTGAATTTCCCTTAGCTTTTAAATTTTTTGAATGACATTGTATTATTCCTGAACTTAATTTCTATATAAAATAATTGGATATTAGATGAAGAGTTTTGGAATAGTTGACAGAAATTTTCACACCAGAATGAGACACATGGAACCCATGGTTCATTGCTATTTACAACAATTATATATTAAATCCTTTTTTGAGAGTATTTCTAGAAACTAAGTTACATGGGTATTTGATCAGAGTCTAAGAGAAAATATATACATCAGGCAGTAAATGCATGCAGTTGTATTTAAAAATTGAAAATATGATGTCTGCTGTGAATATATGACATTAAGGATGAAACTTCAGAAATGGGAAGAAGGGGCAAGTCTGTGAAAGAAAGAATGGACAACTAACAAAGTAATTATAATTTTTGACATGTCCCTAACATTTTTTTTT
>NW_023215652.1:0-612 GCF_002007445.2 Ailuropoda melanoleuca
TAGGCCTATCTGCATGGGCTGTTTGTCACACTGTCTCTTTAAGGTGTAAACTCCATTTCCTGACGCCCTCTGGACTTTCCCAGAGCAGAGACTGCCAATTTTTTTTAAATTCTAAGCTTTAAGTCCCACTGGTTGTAGGAACTTAGGAAATACAGCCCCTCTCTCTTTCAAAGGTAAGTATTATGGGGATTCATCCACTCCATTCCTGGGCTCCCCAGTGTGAAAGTCTGTTTTCTGCCCTTCTCTACACCATAGGCTCCTTCCCTACCATGAACAGCCATGGTCTGTTTTGCTCCCAGACTACATCTTCACCCTTCCTGTCTTCTTTGATCTGGCCTCTTCTCTACCTTTAGTTACAGAGTTTATTCTGCCAGTCTTTGGGTCATTTTCTGGGTTAGTTACACTGATGTGAGTATTATCTAGTTGTATTTGTGGGACCAGGTGAATTTAGGGTCCTCTTAATCTGCCATCTTCCTGGCTAACTGAGATCACCTCATTTAACCATCAATAGCTCTATGAGCTAAGTATTAATCTCACTTCACAAATTAGGCACTAAGCCTTTCAGAAATTGTGCAACTTGCCCAAAGGCAAACAGCTAAAAAGCAGTGGGTG
>NW_023215653.1:0-789 GCF_002007445.2 Ailuropoda melanoleuca
TCCCCATCTCTATTAAGCTCCCAGGCAATACTGATGTTGCTAGCCTTAGACAAGACTTTTAAGTTCCAACAATAGAGAAAACTACAGTGTGGCCCCACAGATTTATGTTCAAATCCTAGCTGCACATAATTACGTCACTTGATTGTGTGGCAGCCCCTGAGCCTTAGTTAGGTAGATACAGCTAACAATACTTTGCACATCCTGTTTGAGGTCTTAAGATGATGTTAGTAAGTCTCCAGGCACAAATAACTGTCAGTTCCCTTTACTGAGGGCTTTAAACTTTATTTGTTCCAATTGATGTTATTGAAAATGCAATTATTATATATAAAGCATAATGATAATAAATAGGTCAAGATGCCACCTAAATAAGTAAAAAAATTAGATGTCGTCTTGTTTTTATAACATTTATCTTTCTATGTGGTTTAACAGACATCTCATTTATAAGCTGAACTCGATTACAGGGGAAAAAAACGATTGGTAAGGTATTGCAAACATTTGTAAAAACAAGAGGCTTAAACACGTTTTGAGATGGTGACTTCCTCCTGTGACATTTTTGTCCTTCAACTAATTAGGACCTTGCCAGCACACAGTATTCTGGAGGGCTGTAATTCCAACAAATTAAAGCAGAGAAGGGTTGAAGTAAAATGGAAGTCTGAGTCTTTTAAGTGTAGGTAGAAAAGGAGTAGAAATCTTTCATAAATAAAATGATTACAATGTATGCCAAGAAGGAACTGAATAGGTTATAAGCAAATAGTGCCTTAGAGGCTCTCTACCTGATGTATTAAATCT
>NW_023215654.1:0-612 GCF_002007445.2 Ailuropoda melanoleuca
AGTTGGCAGACTTCAGAAGAGATTTGCTCCCTTTTGTGTTATATGGGGAAATGCAGTACTTGACCCTAGGTTAGCTGCGGTATGTCCACGCCCTAACTCGGTAGAGGTTACCAGTCCTGTCCGTGACTGGGGCAGTTTGGGGGCTCACCCTTATCACCAATCCTTTTCTGTGCAGAGGACACAGCGGCAGAATCCATCTCTAGCCCCCTTTGGTATTCCAGATGGGAGGGCCTGGAGTAAGACTCCTTTCCAGTTCTGTTCTTACTGCATTAACTGTGGGGTCTCCTTCTCCCCATCGTCTGGTTCACAAAGCTTGGGATACCAAATCCTCTTTGGTTGTAAAATGAGATTGGTGGAGAGGGTCCACTGCGAAATGTATGGGGCAGGAGTGAATGTGTGATGTTCTGGATGGCTGTGTACTATGGGGGGAGCCTCAGAGACGGGGACTGGGAACTTTGGGGTTGGGATTCTACGAGCAAATGAAGGAATGGCCTTAGTGGACAAAGTAAACATGAGGATAAGAGGCTTCAGGGGCACTTGGGTATACCGCAAGTGGAAACAAGACAAACTGAAGTTATTTGCCATTTCCCCCACCTTCACAGAAGGGCTCCT
>NW_023215655.1:0-612 GCF_002007445.2 Ailuropoda melanoleuca
TTCCACTGTGCTCAGATTCCACTATTCAACTGCATTTACAGAAAATGAACCATCTAAATGAAAAACCATCAGATGGTCATAAGATTTGAACATCTCATGGAAAATAATTTGGTTTTTAATCATTTCTTTCTTGCCCAAGACATCCCCAAAGACTTTTTAGATAATGAACATGGTAGATGAGGCATGAGCCATGGGTGGCCAAGACTACATCCATCACTCTGTAAAAGCTCACATCTATGCAGTCACAGGACGCTAGAAGGAGATGCTGGCTGGTACCAAAGAATTCATTCTACCAATACTTACTGAATGCCTACTCTGTGTCAGGCACTGGAGGATCTCGAGCTTTCTTAACGTGAAGGAAAGGAGCTACAGTTAAAGTTGTCACCAAATGGTCCCATATTCTCTGTGGAGTGTCAAGGGCTGGCTGTCTGCTCCCGGCTATTGTTATTAACTCCAGTGTCAATGCCTCAAGCATTTCTCGCCTGCACTCACGGTGTCTACACTTCTAGGGCTCCTGCTTGAGAGGCAGCACAACAGCTCAGGTTCAAACCCTGCCTCCTCCATCTACTAGCTTTCTAAATTAGTTTTATGGCCTCTGGGTGCCTCAGTTTC
>NW_023215656.1:0-612 GCF_002007445.2 Ailuropoda melanoleuca
AGGGGAGTAGAGGTCCGCTCAGCGAGTGTCCGGAGCCGCAGCGCCCAGCAGCACAGCCTCTTGGGACGGACAGGATTAGGGTCTGAGGTGTGACGACCTCCTCTGATAGACGGGATCGCTCCCTCTCTTTGGGGTGCAGTACCTTCCTGCTGCCAGCCCCGTTCTTTTGATCTAGGTTGTGAGACTTGCTCCAGCCGATGGAAGCAAGGAGACTCGATGCACGCAGGGCTTTCCACGAGCTTGCACACTTGCCTTGTGCTCTTGCATTCCTGCTGTGCACGGTGGGAAGAAAATGGCCCAGCTCATCTGAGATGGAGGCATAGGGAATGCCCAAACCTACAGCCTGCAGCCAGGCGCTAAGCCCTGCGCCACCCGGCCAAGACCCTTTTACCCTCAATACCCTGCAGACTCAGAGCAAGAAAACTAAGGTGTGCTGACGTAAAGCACAGAGGCTTGGTGCTTGCTTGTTACGCAGCAAAAACGGGCTGATACACGTCCAGTAGCCCTTCTGGCAAAATCATACCGCTGCACAGCCCTGAATGCCATGCCTGTTGCCCGACCGTCCACCTCCCTGGCTGACCCGTGACTGCTTTGGCCTCTGCCTCTTATTTC
>NW_023215657.1:0-612 GCF_002007445.2 Ailuropoda melanoleuca
CCGTCTCCGGGGTCGTGCCTCTCCCTGAGGGTGAAGAGGCCATTTTTGTTTCGGCACATGTGTTGCTAGTCCATCCCCAGCCCCATCCGAAAACCAGGGAAATTCTCAATTCTTTCCTTCTGTATTCTTGCCTCAAGGGACCCGGCTAGATGACTCTCAACACTTGACCATTTTTCCCCCTTCCCTCTGCATTAGTCACACCACTAGGTATTTTTATATCTGGTGTTTGCGTGATGAGGGATAAGCAACAAAGATGAGGTCGTAACAGCTTAATTTTCTGGTACATTTGTCAACTTTCCTGCTTATTTTGGTGCTGTCTTTTTCTGGACTGGTACCAGGAAATTATGAGATCTGCAAGAGCTCAAATTATCAGTGGTATGAAGTGAAAATAAAACCAGCTCAAAGACATCTCGCCGGAGCAGCGGGGATGTGTGGCGTGGGGTCCTGTGTGACTTGTAGAGAGTAAAGTTTGGAGAAATCCATGTGAGAAATTCTCCCAGGGTTCTTCTAATCATCCCCTTGTCCTGTTTTTGAAAATGTTTTTATTCAGGGTCTTAGAATCCTCTGAAACAAAGGGATGGTTTGGCTGTTTGAGTCAAAGTAAGCTTGTTA
>NW_023215658.1:0-612 GCF_002007445.2 Ailuropoda melanoleuca
CACACACACACACACACACACACAAATACTTTTACTTGCCCCTCCCTCTCTTATTCTTTGTGGTTTCCCACATCTAGTCCATTTGTTGATGTTTACAAAAGCAGAAAGATATCAGAACTCCATAGTTGGAAAATCCATTCTTGTTCTTTTAGACATATTAAGAATCATTCTATCTTGGGTTGTAAACTCTTGCTTTTTCTACCATCCTATGAGTTTACAAAAGCCTATCACGGTATTTTTGAACTTTAAGGACATTTTAATCATCCATGACCTTTCAAGGTTATGGGAAAATTTTTTTTTATTAAAGTATAATTATTATTCAGTATTATCTTTGTTTCAGGTGTACAATATAATGATTCAAAAATTCTATACATTACTCAGTGCTCACCACCATAAATGTAGTCACTGTCTATCACCAAACGATGTTATTATCATCTTGTTGACTATATTCCTCATGCTGTACATTTCATCTCTGTGTTGTTGTTGTTGTTGTTTTAAGTTTGAAATGGAAGTTTGTACCTTTTATTTTTATTTTTTTTATTTTTCATTTTTTTAAAAGATTTTATTTATTTATTTGACAGAGATAAAGACAGCCAGCGAGAGAGGGAACAC
>NW_023215659.1:0-939 GCF_002007445.2 Ailuropoda melanoleuca
GGGGTGGGACAGCAGTCGTGTGTCCTGGGGTGACTTTCAAGGGCACCAACGGGCTTTGTTGATGCACCGGGCATGGGTGTGAGAGAAAGAGGAGAGGGTCAAGGAAGACCCCAGATTGGAGCCCTGAGCAACTGGGGCAAGGCTGCCCTTGAGAACGGAAGGGCTGCTGGCAGGAAGGTCTGGGTGGCCATACAGCATCTCCAGATGCCCACGTGAGGCGAGTAGGCAGGTGGGCACCTGAGACTGAAGTTTCTGGAGAGCGGTCTGGGATTGGAGGTAGAGATGCCACCAGGAGAGCCACCGGCTCAGCAATGGCAGAGAAGCCCTAAGATGGAAGAACGGGCAGCTGAGCTTGCAGACCTGTTGTCAGGTGAGCAGAGATAAGCAGGTGCACTTGCAGTCTGCGGTCGGGGGCCGTGGTCCCCGCTTTGCTACCACCTGATGCCCTTCTCTAAGGTAAGCTCGAAAAATCCCTGAAAACTCAGCAGCAGCCTAGTGGATTCTTGAACTTGAGAACCTACGAACTGATTCCATGAATTAAGAGCACTGAGCTCCATGATCATTCAAGACTGCTGGGCATGAGGGGCTTGGGGGCCAGAGTCCAGGACAAGGCGCCCTGGGAATAGTCCCACTTACCACCCTCCACCCCACTGAAACTGCTCACCAGAGGTACCAATAGCAATGACTGATTCTCAGCCACCCGCTCCCCCAAACCAGAGATCGGGGTGCCACCCATTTTCCTCCTTCTTGTCCATTACCCTTTATTCCCAAATGTTTCTTGAATCTGTCCTCCTCACCATGCCCCACGTGCCCTCCACATCTTCCAGTCTTGGGCGGGGGTGGGGCGCGGGAAGTCTCGGCTGTGTGGGTAGCTACCCCATCCCATCCCCCCATCCTCGGGTGGACAGCCCCACTCTCTCCTTCATCCGGCCTCAGGGA
>NW_023215661.1:0-612 GCF_002007445.2 Ailuropoda melanoleuca
CATTCAACGTTGAGGATTAAGTGATCGTAACCAAAGCCAGACACCCCAGCAATGGCCCTGGCGGCATCTTCTCTGCGATGGAAGCTGATGAAGGCAAAGCCCTTGGACTGTCCAGTAGTCTTATCTTTAGCGAGGTAGATTCGGGAAATTGATCCAAACGGCCTGAACAGCTCCTGCAAGTCAGTCTCTCGAGTGTCCTCAGACAAGTTTGTAACACGAATCGTAGCATTATCATCAGCTCTGCGGTTGGGCTGCATAGACTCTCCTCGTCGGGTGGCCCCATCTCGCAGACTAGGAGGTACATACTTTCCTGTGGTGCTACTCTTCGCTGCTTGAGCAGCATCAGGTTCTCCCCCAGGAACTTTCTCCTTGTCACCTGTGGTCAGCCCCAGCTGATCCGCCAGCTCTTTCTGCATTGGGCCGAGAGTGTCCTTGTACGGACATCGTGTTGTCCAATGGTCTCCTTTGCAGATACGACAAGACACAATCTTCTGGCCCTTCAGCTTGTTCATCGGGTCTTCATCTTCTTGAGGGTTGAGGTCCTCTTTGCTGCTGATGAAGGTAAAGAGCACATCGTCGCTGACTGTTGTGGTCGCCACATTTGGTCCAGGG
>NW_023215662.1:0-612 GCF_002007445.2 Ailuropoda melanoleuca
ATCCCATAACACCAGGATCACGCCCTGAGCCGAAGGCAGACGCTCAACCGCTGTGCCACCCAGGTGCCCCAACCACGCTGTTTCTTAACCTTGCTTTTTGAGTGATAGCTGTATCTTTCTTTTTCTTTTCTTTTTTTTAAATTTATTTGAGATAGAGAGAGTGCATGAGCAGGGGGAAGGGGTAGAGGGAGAAGCAGACTCCCTGCTGAACAGGAAGCCCGATGTGGGGCTCGATCCCAGGACACTGGGATCATGACCTGAGTAGAAGGCAGACGCTTAACCAAATGAGCCACGCAGGCGCCCTAGCTGTATCTTTCTTGATTATGTGACTGAGAATGGTTTTAACCTTCCAGTTGCCATGTAGGGATACAACGGCTGTAAACTTTCACACCTGTTGAAGTCTCTTGTAAGAACTACTATGGAGAGGGACAGCTGAGGGTCCGGGCTTGTGCCATCTTCCATCCGACTGACACAGCAATGCCACTGAGCGGGCACAGTAGGGCATCCTTTATGGCATGGGCTGCATTTTCCTGCAGCAGGCTGGAGCTTGCTGTGCTTGCCTCCTTCTGTTGGTGATGTTCCCAAATAACCAAGGTTTTCTTTTTTTTTTTT
>NW_023215663.1:0-612 GCF_002007445.2 Ailuropoda melanoleuca
TTGCTTTGACTTTCTCACTAGCAATGGTCCTCACAGCTATCCCATAGCAATCTTACCCAACCCAAAAAGATGTTGAAACAGGCTGCAGAAGTTCCAAGCCAGGCAAGTAGGAGCAAGTCAGCTTCCCAGAGATGGGCTCATGAGCAGGCCTCTAGCTAACCCCTGCTAGACTGGAGCATCTGGGAAGAAGGCCCTGGGAAAAGATTTCCACTGGAAGGGCACTGCCATTTGCCAAACTCTGACGGTGTGTGCAGCCTGTTAAGAATGATAGAGGCGGTGTTGCAGCACAGCAGGCTTTCAATATGAGACAGAGGGATGAAAGGAGTACAATATGAAAACAGCAGGTGAGAATGGATGTATCACACAGGGAAAAGATGTTAGAGGAATACTGAGGTATATTAATTCTCCCCAGGCCTCCTCAAATTCAGAAGCTTCGGTGAAAGCAAAAATATGCTCTTGAATTAGGCGCGGGCTTCTAACAAGTGCCACGGCACCATCTGCTTCGTAGCAAAAGGCAGAGGAGGTGGGAAAGACAGACCTGCATGTCAATCGATCATGATACTGTCTTCAATAACCTCGACTGCCTCGGGGGCCCTTACAAGCTGTCATGTG
>NW_023215665.1:0-1207 GCF_002007445.2 Ailuropoda melanoleuca
GATCTTGGATACCAGTCTTTTATCTGTAGTATCATTTGCAAATATATTCTTCCATTCTGTGGGCTGCCTCTCAGTTCTTTTGACTGTTTCCTTTGCTGTGCAGAAGCTTTTTATCTTGATGAAGTCCCACAAGTTCATTTTTTCTTTTGTTTCTCTTGCCTTTGGAGATGTGTCNTCGTGAAAAAGGTTGCTCTTGCCGGTATCAGAGAGTTTGCAGCCTATGTTCTCCTCTAGGATTTTGATGGATTCCTGTCTCACATCAAGGACTTTCATCCATTTGGAGCTTATCTTTGTGTATGGTGTGAGAGAGTGGTCAAGTTTCATTCTTTTGCGTATAGCTGTCCAATTTTCCCAGCACCATTTATTGAAGAGACTGTCTTTTTTCCACCGGATGTTTTTTCCTGCTTTATCAAAGATTAGTTGCCCAAAGAGCCGAGGGTCCATTTCTGGGTTCTCTATTCTGTTCCATTGGTCCATGTGTCTGTTTTTGTGCCAGTACCATGCTGTCTTTGTGATCACAGCTTTGTAGTACAGCTCGAAATCCGGCATTGTGATGCCCCCAGCTTTGTTTTTCCTTTTCAACAATTCCTTGGCAATTCGGGGCCTTTTTTTGGTTCCACACAGATTTAAGGGCTGTTTGTTCCAGTTCTTTGAAAAATGTCATTGGTATCTTGATTGGGATGGCATTGAAAGTGTAGATTGCTCTGGGTAGCATAGACATTTTAACTATTTTTTTTTAATTTTATTTATTTATGTGACAGAGAGACAGCCAGCGAGAGAGGGAACACAGCAGGGGAATGGGAGAGGAAGAAGCAGGCTCCCAGCGGAGGAGCCTGATGTGGGACTCGATCCTGGAACGCTGGGATCACGCCCTGAGCCGAAGGCAGACGCTTAATGACTNTGGAACGCTGGGATCACGCCCTGAGCCGAAGGCAGACGCTTAATGACTGTGCTACCCAGGCGCCCCACATTTTAACTATGTATTCTTCTGATCTATGAGCATGGAATATTTTTCCATCTTTTTGTGTCTTCTTCAATGTCTTTCAAGAGTGATTAGTATTTCTAGAATATAGATCCTTTATGTCTGGTTAAGTTAATTCTGAGATAACCTATGATTTTTGGTGCTATTGTAAATTGAATGGATTCCCTAATTTCTCTTTCTTCAGTCTCATTGTTTGTGTATAGAAATGCAACTGATTTCTGAGCA
>NW_023215666.1:0-612 GCF_002007445.2 Ailuropoda melanoleuca
CCGCCTCCCAGGCCCCCTGCCCCCACCCTGCCGTACCCCCCAGTCCAACCCCGCCTCTTACCCCAGCAGGCAGAACCGAAAAGCACCCTTCTGGACGAAGGACGTGCCTGTTAAGACAGGTGACAGACTGGGGCCAGACCTATGATGACGGGCCATTTAATCAGTGCCGCTGCTGTGGGTCCATGATGCCTTCCCCCTTTGTTGCTCATGACGGAAGGCCTCCTCCTGACTCCCTCTGTCTCTCAGGGGCCACGTGGGAGTGTGGTCCCACCAGGCTGTCCCGGGCGTAGCTTCCAGGATGACTCCTCTGCCGGTCACCAGACTCAGAGGAATCCATTTCTTAAAAAATGGAGCACCAGGACGTGCCAGGCAATGCTGTAAGCCCTCAGGATACACACGTGAACAAAACAGACCACGGCCCCGTCCTCAAGCAGCTTACATTCTCGGGGAGGAAGGAGGAGACACGGGGTGCTTGGCTTTGGGGATCCCCCCAGTCTGAGAGGATTGTCCAGTCCAGTCAGGGCAAGAGGGAACTAGCCCACTACCCGTGAGTCCGTGGCGGCCCCCAGGGAGGTGCCCCTTCCCTTAGCGCTGCCCTCACTTCCTGCCACT
>NW_023215667.1:0-612 GCF_002007445.2 Ailuropoda melanoleuca
TTTTTGTTTGTTTGTTTTTCTAACTGCCTGCCTCATGTAGAATGTCTAGATAACTTCCATTTATAGTGGCTGGTTTTTGGAACATCCTGGTTAACTTGGATGTCACTTCTTGACACGTCCTCATACCCTGGGTTCATCTTCATACAGTACATTTGCAAACGTACGGACAACTTCTTTATCTCTCATTAAAGGATCTTTGCTATCTGTAAGAATGTGTCCTTTTCTTCAGAGATATGACTGCTGAAAAGGTAGGTCCTGCAGGTCAATTAATCAGGTTGCCTCTGATGAGGACAATCTGGAGCGATATCTGCCTGTACCAGAAGACCTGTGCCTACACCAACAATCCTAATTTTGCTATCAGTCGCAGTCTAGCCTACCTCCAGATAAGCTCAAGTCAATCTCAGAGAAATATTCAAATTTCAGAAGTCCAGGATTTCCCACTTTTCCTCTTTGTTCAATCTCACCCAGCTACAAACTGCAGAACAGCATACTAGTTGAGAATGATTCTAAGTTGCAACAGTGACAGAATAGTTTCCAGTCAAGAAGTCCCAAATGAGGGGCGCCTGGGTGGCACAGCAGTTAAGCATCTGCCTTCGGCTCAGGGCGTGATCC
>NW_023215668.1:0-612 GCF_002007445.2 Ailuropoda melanoleuca
CTCAGATTCTTCTGCCTTTGATCAAAAGGCAAGAGCTTTCTAGAGAGGCCCTTGGAGTATTTAATTTAACCCTATTCACTGAGATGAGTGAATCTCACATCTTCCCATTGCGCACTGAAAAATTAAAGTACTGATCTATGGGCGTCAGTGTGAGACTTCTGCGCACTATTCTGAATTATAAATCATCATTACTTATTTGGATAACAGGCAGTAGTCTCATGGAACAATAACCACAATGTACTTTTTAAAGTAGGCTTTCGTTTTAAGGGAACTGGAATTACCAAAAACATGCTGTCTGGCCTCATTTGTTTATTTACCAAACTTGAAAAGCCCTATTTTCTCATACTGCTCTCTGAAAACAAGTGTTCTTTGGCCATCGTTGAGGCCTGGAAAGAAAGAGATTGCTTCAGCCTAGCAGGCCAGAAAAATGTCATTGGTGGCAGGCCAGTTGGAAAGTTTATTTTCCGGAAAAGGCCTTTCTAGAAGAGCTTCCTGAGGCAGAACTCCTTGAGGCAGACCCTCAGAGGAAGGGGTTCCCAGGCCTGGAGCGTCTGCAGGGGGGTCATTCATGGGGCTGAGGCAGCCCAGAAGCGGACTGAGGAACGGTTCTGA
>NW_023215669.1:0-612 GCF_002007445.2 Ailuropoda melanoleuca
CATGTGTTTCGAATGTCCCCCTGCCCCATGGTGAGCGAGAATGCCTCACTGCTTGCTGGGCGATCGTGGCGGTGTGAGGGACGCACTGCAAGTCCAGGGCACAGGGTTCCAGAGCCCCATGGGATGGGAGGAAGAGGAGTCTGGGCTGCTCTGCATGGCCCTGCCCTAATTAGCCCTGACCCTCTGCCTTTCTGGAGCCAAAACTTGATTTTCATTGTCCACTGAGGGCGTGTGGCCTGGGATCTCATCCTTCCAGGACTGAGGTATCTGGGAAACCCAATTAGCAATGAGAATGTGCCCCCGAAGCAAGGGGGCTTTTTATATACATGTAAAATATCCAATTATATAATAGTTTCCAGAGTTGCATGAGCCAATTATATATTTATATATAAAAATGTATATTTGTTCATATACACAAAAATCTATTATAAGGAATTGGCTCATGTGATTACGGAGGCTGACAAATCCTGGATCTGCAGGGTGAGTCAGCAAGCTGGAGGCCCAGGAGAGCGGGCGGTGGAGTTCCGGCCTGAAGGCCAGCAGGCTTGAGAGCCATGGAGAGCTGGTGTCTCCATTCAAGTCTCAAGGCAGGAAAACACTGATATCCCAGCG
>NW_023215670.1:0-1703 GCF_002007445.2 Ailuropoda melanoleuca
GAAAAAATGTGAAAAACTAGAGAAGAATAAAAAGAAGTTGAAACAACAAGTAGGAAACCTGAAGAGTCATGTAGAAGCCAATATGGCAGAATACAGTAGAACAGAACAATATAAACAGGACCTGGACGAAACGGCGTGGCTGGATATGGCAGAAAAATTAAGAGAAGTCAATCTGTTCTTACAGGTTAATTTATTGATCTGTAATATGCTTTAATTCATTTCCCTGCAAATTACATTTTGGTTATATGCATTGTATAGTTTTCCTCTACTTCCTTTATAGCAATTTGCTTGGTAAATTTCTGGAAGCATTTGTTCCTTCCCTTTAAAAATTTCAGTTTTCATCATCATTCTCACTAAATTGATCTTTCAGAATGATTCATAGTAGAGAATCATTTTATTTCTTAAGACCAGTTGGTATAAAACAAGACTGTTGAGAGGAAAAGAAAAAATTGTGCTCTAAAAATTTTAACTTTGGGGTGCCTGGGTGTCTCAGTCGGTTGAGCAGCTCAGATCTTGGTCTCAGGCTCATGAAATCAAGCCCCTCATTGGGCTCCATGCAGGCATGGAGCCTACTTAAAAAACAAAATGTACCATACTTGGGTTATTTTTTTTTCCTTTAAGATCTTATTTGTTTGTTTGTTTAGAAAGCATGAGCAGGGGGGATGGACAGAGGGAGAAAGAGAATTTCAGGCAGACTCCATGCTGAGNTGAGAATGACACAGGGCTTTATCTTAGGACCCTGAGATCACGATCTGAGCAGAAACCGAGAGTCAGGTGCTCAACCGACTGACCCCATCAGGAGCCCCATGTACTTGGATTATTCTTAAGTTCTGTTGTTCACTTTTTAAAATTTTAAAATGATTCTCTTATTCTTTGAATTATCATATTGCGTGAGTTCTAATATAAGAATGATTGAACTTTATCATTCAGATTTAATTCAGTTGACATTGATGATAAATATTTTACACTTCAGCTTTTTTAACATTTAAAATTGCTCTCTGAATCACTGACTCAAAACTAAAGGAAAGAAATATACTATAATTACCCACGTTATAACTGTTTTAAAACAATGTTTTTAATTTGCTTTAGGCACAAATAGCATCTCAAGAAAGCTTAGGACAGTTAAGAGACAGTAATAATGCTTTAATAAATAGTCAGATGGAACTCAGAATGAAAGATCTGGAATTTGAACTATTCAAAATGAAAAGTTCTCAAGAACATTCTAATAAAACAGAATTGGAAAAGTGCAAGCAACCGTACGTAGAAGAAGTAAAAGATCGAACGTCATTGAAAAATGAACTGAAGAGGTAATTTAAAACAGAATCATAGAAAATAGATGTAGCTTATTAATTTGCCTCTAAAGCATAATTTTTATGGAGCCAGGTTCATGAGATGAGTATAAGTGAAAGTCAACTGGATAGTGTAATTTTGGAAAATGATGTTTATAAATGAACTTTGAGATGTTAGGCCAAGACAGTTTGCATCGCTCCTCCTTTTTTAGTTTTACATGATTTTATTTTTTTCCCCTCAGTATTTTCAGTTAATCTGATGTCCTAGTGTTTAAGCTAATTGTTTGAAGCTTTATAATTTANGAAGTACAAGCAACCGTACGTAGAAGTAAAAGATCGAACATCATTGAAAAATGAACTGAAGAGGTAATTTAAAACAGAATCATGGAAAATAGATGTAGCTTATTAATTTGC
>NW_023215672.1:0-612 GCF_002007445.2 Ailuropoda melanoleuca
TAACACTGCTCACTCTGACGATCACTGCATGTCAGGCCGTGGCACTTTCCAGAGACTGTCTCAGCCCATCTTCACCTGTCCCGTGCAGGGGACACCGCTGCTGGAGACCCTGAGAAGTGGTCCAGGAGCCTCGCAGCCCCTGGGCGTCCAAGCCGCCGTGCCCTGACTCCCCAGCTCCGTCCTGCTGCTGCAGTGTCTACAGAGAAACTACTGGGTCCCGGGCATGCTCAGTGAGAAACGTCTAAGGTTCCCGAGGGTGCGCTGTGCATTTTACCATGAAGCACGTAGGCTGCGTCCAAGTGTCCTCAGCCACAGATAATGCCTGCTGACAATGCCACGTGCTTGTCCTGACGGCAGACGCACCTTCAGAAAGAGGCATGTGCGCGTTCTCACCCACAGGGATGCTCAGGGGCGGGCAGGAGTCGGAGACGCACCTGCTCCTTCTGGCTGGCCAGCACTGACCCGAAGGGAGTGGCAGGGCTGGGGGCGACCTGCACTCCACATGCCACCTGGACTTGAGGGGTTTACTTGTGTTGTCTTGGGGCAGAGCACATGTCAGCCCATTACGACAGCAGCTGCCCAGCTCCCCACGCCTGCCACGCTCTGATGAAC
>NW_023215673.1:0-612 GCF_002007445.2 Ailuropoda melanoleuca
TAACAGGCAAGTGGAGTGGAGGTGAGCAGGTTCTCGCATACCTCTCAGGGGGCGGCGTGCTGCAGACCCACCGGGCATTAATACCTCAACGAGGCTAATTCGGCTACTTTTTTCTCCAGCACTAGAACCTACCTGTGGGGGTCATTGGTTGATAGAAATGAAGTACTGGCTTGTATTTTCCGGGGCTCTGTTATTAAAGAACATAATCCTTTATCTACTAGAATCATACTCGTGGTGGCAAGGTGCCCCCCTCGGAGAGAGTACAGAAGGAGGCTATGGGTTCACTGAGCGGGCCTGAGTTGTCTTCAGTCTAAGCCTTGCATGTGTGTGAGATGTCAGCCCATTTTAAGGTTCATAAACTGAGATTTGGATTAGTGAAATGAGTTGTTCGAGGCCACATAACCAGAAGGCAGCAGGGCTGAGACTCGAGCCCAGGGTCGTCTGCATGCCAGGCAGGGCGTGTGGCCAGACCTGGACACTAGGTCTCCCCGAGGAGAAACAGCTTGGAGGGGAGGCCGCCTGGGAGTCCACGTCTTGGCATAAAGTCTATAGCCAAAGAAAATACAAGTAACATATTTGAGTGAGGTATTTTGGTCATTTATATGAGAATAC
>NW_023215674.1:0-612 GCF_002007445.2 Ailuropoda melanoleuca
TGCCTGGGTGGCTCAATCAGTTAAGCATCTGCCTTTGGCTCAGGTCATGATCCCAGGGTCCTGGGATCGAGCCCGGTGTCAAGCCCTGCGTCAGGCTCCCTTCTCAGTAGGGAGTCTGCTTCTCCCTCTCCTTCTTCCCCTCCCCCTGTTCTTGTACACACACACACTCTCCCTCTGTAATAAATAAATAAAATCTTAAAAAAAAAAAGCAGAGGGGGCCAGAGAGACTTGTAAAGAAGAGAAAGATATGGTCAAGGAAGGAAGGAAGGAAATTGAAAGGGAGGAAGAAAAAAAAAGAAAGAGAGGAAGAGAAGTGGGAGACAGGGCTGTGTATGGCCTTGGAATCAGCCAAACCCAGATCTAAACACAATTTCCACTAATACAGCCACGTGACCTTGAGTGAATTATGTAATCTCTTGAAGCCTTCATTTTCTCATTTATAAATTGAAGATGATTATATTTACCCACAGGCTGTTGTGAGGATTAAGTTAGATAGTATTTCTCAAACTCTCGGCATAGTGTCTGACATTTAGTAGGTGCTCAGCAAATACAAAGAATCCCAGGGAGAAAGTGTGAGGAACATAAAGGAAAAGAAGGAGTAACATGAAAAAA
>NW_023215675.1:0-612 GCF_002007445.2 Ailuropoda melanoleuca
ATTTCATTATACACACACAAACAGACCACATTTTCTTTATCCACTCATCAGTCAATGGACACTAAGGCTGTTTCCATAATTTATTGTAGATAATGCTGCTATAAACATCAGTGTTCATGTATCCCTTTGAATGAGTATTTTTGTAATATTTTGGTAAACACCTAGTAGTACAATTGCTGGATCATAGTTCTATTTTTAAATTTTTGAGGAAACTCCATACTGTTTTCTACAGTGGCTGAAACAGTTTGCATTCCTACCAACAGTGTAAAGAGTTAACTTCTCTCTTCATCCTTCCCAATACATGTCCTTTCTTAGGTTTTTTATTTTAGCCATTCTGACAGGTGTAGGGTGATATCTCAATATAGTTTTGATTTGTATTTCCCTGATGATCAGTGATAGCATTTTTTCATCTGTCTGTTGGCCATGTGTATGTCTTCTTTTGAGAAATCTCTGTTCATGGCTTCTGCCCATGTTTAATTGGATTATTCATTTTTGGTGTGTTGAGCTTTATAAGTTCTTTATATATTATTGATGATAATGCTTTATCAGATATGTCATTTGGAAATATCTTGTCCTATTCCATGGGTTGCCATTTAATTTTATTGACTGTTC
>NW_023215676.1:0-612 GCF_002007445.2 Ailuropoda melanoleuca
TATATATATATATATATATATATGAAAAATTCTCAACAACATACTAGCAAATTGAACCTAACAGTATGTCAAAATAATTATTGACCATTGGGTGTCTGGGTGGCTCAGTTGGTTAAGCGTCTGACCCTTTATTTCAGCTCAGGTCATAATCTCAGGACTTTGAGATCGAGTTCTGTGCTGGGCTCTGTGCTGGGTGTGGAGCCTGCTTGGGATTCTCTCTCTCCTCTCTCTGCCCCTCCCCCCTTGTGTGCTATCTGTCTCTCTCTCTCTGTGTCTCTTTAAAAAAAAAAAGGAATTATTCACCATGATCAAGGGCGTTTATTCCTGGGTTGTAGGGGTGGTTCAATATTTTCGAATCAATCAATGTGATACACCACGTCAGTAAGAGAATGGAAAAGGGCCATACGATCCATTCAATAGATGCAGAAAAAAGCATTTGAAAAAATACAGCATCCATTCTTGATAAAAATCTTCAACAAAGTAGTCATAGATGGAATAAACCTCAGCATCATAAAAGCCATATAAAAAAGACCCACATCTAGGGGCACCTGCGTGGCACAGCGGTTAAGCGTCTGCCTTCGGCTCAGGGCGTGATCCCGGCGTTATGGGATC
>NW_023215677.1:0-209 GCF_002007445.2 Ailuropoda melanoleuca
GTACTCCCTCAGCCAGGAGCTCCACAGGTCAACTCTCTCAGAGCTCCCTTTCTCTGGCACCCCAGTCTGCATCCTCCGCTGCTCCAGGTACGCCCATAGAGATGTAGCTCCACCCCCACACGGTGATTGGTTGGGGAGTGTGGTGTTTCCAGCCCCTTGAATGCCAGGCAACCCACCCCTCTGACTCGCAACTCTGGGAGCGCTGGGGG
>NW_023215677.1:273-885 GCF_002007445.2 Ailuropoda melanoleuca
CCAAAAACACACACACACACACACACACACACACACACACACACACACACGGCCCCTTCCACGGACCCCTCTAGCTGTAGGCCACCCTCAGAGCCCTGTCCCTTCCCTTCTGCACCAACCCTCCCTGCAGGGGTGTGCCTGGTTCCTGGCAAGGTCAGTTGCTCTCAGACTGTTCCAGCCTTGGGCTTTAGGAAACGCAATGCTTTCATACATTTCCAAAGCAATTTTAAGCCCCAAAAGGAATGCTCCAAGCAGGAATAGCTTTGCCTTCTTGTCTCACCCATGGAGTGGACAGTGCTTCTCAGACCTTCAAAGCATCCTTCTAGGATGAGCCCATTTGTGCTGGAATCTATATACACATGCTTGGTTCTACAGGGAAGGGGCCAGAAGGATCAGCCATCCTCTAGTTCTGTCGCAGTTGTGAACCAGGAACATTTATTTTTCACTTAAAAAGAAAACATACTGTTATTGTCGACACTAAGTGAATGAACCTTTTAAAACATCTTAGAGAGAAAGGAAGAGAGTATTATTCAAACCCAATTCAGGACAGCTGCCTGGGAGACACAATCTTCACAAAGAAGGGAGTGCTCTGGGGAATGAACATTTGGGGCA
>NW_023215678.1:0-612 GCF_002007445.2 Ailuropoda melanoleuca
TAGACACACACAGACACACATATGGTGTAGACATGCAGACAGACACACACAGACACACACACAGACACACAGACGGTGTAGACATGCAGACAGACAGACACAGACACACAAATACACAGACACACATACGGTGTAGACATGCAGACAGACACACAAACACACAGGCAGACATACATGTAGACAGACACACGGAGACACACACATATGTAAAAAATAAAGGACATACTTGGGATTAATAACGTGCTTCTTTAAGCATTAAATAAAAAGTTTGGATGTGATAAATAGTGTAAGCTCCGACTAGTCATGAACACAGAGTGTGTTTCGAGACCTGTGTGGCTCCGAGCTGCCCCCGTGATCTGGAACAGCGCCAGTATTCCCCTCGGGCTTGGGACCCCGAAGTCCTGGCCCTGCCGGTGCCCAGCTCACGGGGGCATGGGGGCGTAGGAGCAAGGCTGAGCTCGGCGCCCTGATGCAGACACGGAGGCACATCCCCGGGGGCCCCGCCCTGGGCAGCAAGGGGAGACCCCATGGAGAAGGGGATACCTAAGGGTTGGTAAGGCAACACGGGGGTGGAGGGGGCTCAAAGAAGGAAACAGAAGGGGAACAGTGCAC
>NW_023215679.1:0-612 GCF_002007445.2 Ailuropoda melanoleuca
TAGCAGAAATAACATGATCTTTCTCCCATTTCCTTATTTGAACTATTTTTAACATTTTTATCTTTAAAAAGTATTGTTATGTTTACTTCTATTCCAATACTTTCAGTATGTTCCTTCCCACATGTGTGTAGCATAAGATTTGGTATTAAACCTGTTTAACAGAACAACTACTAAACTTGAATTGTACTTTTATTTTATGAGACACAAGAAGGACCAGGAAAACTATTCGGTCACCGTAAGGAACACTCTTAAATGAAAACACTCAAAAGAACAGACTATAGCAACAAAAAGTTCCAAAGTACATAGCCTTAGGTCCAGACAGACCCGGATTTCAGTACCATTCTGTCCCTTTGAATCTCTAAGTAAAAATCTGTGAATATTTGGCTAGTGAGAGGGAACCATCTGCTGTGGCACTGATGATGAAAACATCCTCCCTGCCCCTCTGCCATATACTACATCCAGAACTCATTAAAGTATACTCCTATTGGATGTCTCCTCAGTTCAATATATTAACCTCTACTTAAAGCAACGGAGCTTATAAACAGCTTTAAGTGGTTCCATGATCTTGAATCTGCTCAACATAATGCTGAAGAACCTGGAGCAGAATTTTTT
>NW_023215680.1:0-612 GCF_002007445.2 Ailuropoda melanoleuca
GGAATTTCCCTGGCCCCGGGGCTGCTCACTTCCCCGCGCCAACCAGGCATAAAAGGGGTTCTCCCGGCTCGGGCAGCCACAGAATCCGCTCCGCCAGCTCTCGCTCCAGCTCTCCAGCTCCAGGCACCGCCGCCCCGACTCTCCGAGCTGAGCCCCATGGCCCGCGCCGCCACCCCCGCCGCACCCCGCGCCCTCCGGCTCCTCGGCGCCGCGCTGCTGCTCCTGCTCCTGGTCCCCGCCGGCCGCCGCGCCGCAGGTGAGACTCCGCACCCCCAGCCCAGCGGCGGGACGGGGGGCGGTGGGCGCCACCCCGGGACAGCCCGCTAACCCGGTCTGTTCTCCCCGCAGGGGCGCCCGTGGTCGCCGAACTGCGCTGCCAGTGCTTGCAGACCTTGCAGGGAATTCACCTCAAGAACATCCAGAATGTCAAGGTGACGCCGTCGGGACCCCACTGCGCCCAAACCGAAGTCATGTAAGTGACGCCCCTCCCTGCTGCCGCTGCTCGCGTCCTTGTGCCCCCCCCACCTCCAAGCCGCGACGCCCCCGGCCCGCCGCCCAGCCCCACCTGCCGCCAACGCGGACTCTGCCTTCTCTCTGCAGAGCCACTCTCAA
>NW_023215681.1:0-945 GCF_002007445.2 Ailuropoda melanoleuca
AGAAAGAAAGAAAGAAAGAAAGAAAGAAAGAAAGAAAAGAAAGAAAGAAAGAAAAGAAAAGGTTCTGGGAAAGTCACTAAGAGTAAATCTTAGAAACCCTCTCATCACAAGAAAAAAAGAAAAACATTTTTGTAACTATATATGGTGATGGATGATAATAGATTTATTGAGGTGATCATTTTGTTATATATACAAATATCAAATCATTATGCTGTATACCTGAAACTGATATAATGTTATGTGTCAATTATACCTCAAAAAATGCAACAAAAAAGGAAAAGGTGCTAGACATATATGCAATATATTGCTCTCGAGGAGTTTTCGATCTAGTCACTGTTACTGGTGTATACGGACACCATCTAAGTTGGTAAAATATAATAGAATATACTCTGCATTTTTTTATCCACCACTCTCCAAATCTGCTCAGATTATAGCATTCAAAGTTATTCTAATTGGTCTCTTCGCTTACTGGGTGCTGTGAGGAAAATAAAAAAGGGGCATCTCACCCGGTCTCAGAGATCAGAGGTAGTTATTCAGCACCCACTCCCAGTTCTCTTCTCTTTTGCCTCTCTCTGGCAGCTAGGGAAGACCATGTGGCACATTTCTGGCCAATGAGGAGGTAGCCAAAAGTCCCAGGGGAAACATTATCTTTCCTGAATAAAAAAGACAAAGTCTCACAAGAGGCTTTTGTTCTTTGCCGTTTGTCTCTTATCATTTTCTTCCTGCCTGAACTTGGGCACATGCCTTTAAATGCAGCAGCCGAGGACTAATGATTTTAAGGACAAAAGGCACACCTGAAGGATGGCAGAGCAGAAAGAAGAATCCTGGGTCCTTATAAATATGTTTTTTTTTAAAGATTTTATTTATGTATTCTACAGAGATAGAGACAGCCAGCGAGAGAGGGAACACAAGCAGGGGGAATGGGAAAGGAAGAAGCAGGCCCAC
>NW_023215682.1:0-612 GCF_002007445.2 Ailuropoda melanoleuca
AATTTAAATAAAAACTTGAGAAAAATTTGCCTAGGGGAAGAAACAAAGCAAAGATATGTTCTCTGGGGGCACCGGAGGATGAATTATACTACAAAAATTATTCCACCTTAAGGAAAAAGGGAACCAACTTTTGTAATTCCAAGTCAGTAAGTTATTAGCTGGCTGTAGGCTGCATCAGCATGCAGGGAAATATAACATCCTTGGTGAGGTGGCTTCTGTTTAGCCAAGGGAAATTCTACCAAGAAGGGGTGGTTATGAGCTATTAACAGCCAACACTCAGAGATATGGAGGTTGCTTTTAACCAGCTGGTGATGGGATGCAGACAGGCCACCAGCAGAGTTCATTATAGCATGTAAACAAAAGCAATATTATAAAAGGATTATTTTTACAACCTCTTATTTCTAAAGTCACATTTCGGTAATTATTGAGAAGCAATTTACTATAGACCCTGGTCCTTGGTGATTTTTGATCTCTTGGGTTTCAAGCAGTTCATCAGAATATCAAGGTGGAGTTATAATGAATGAATCCATACACAGAAGTCTGTCTGGCAAATCGTGAATTGTGGTGTCTCCTATTTATCTACTTACTGTTGGTAGCTAATGACTTAAAAAA
>NW_023215683.1:0-612 GCF_002007445.2 Ailuropoda melanoleuca
TCCTGTAACGCCGGGATCACGCCCTGAGCTGAAGGCAGACGCTTAACCGCTGTGCCACCCAGGCGCCCCTCATGAGCATTTTCAATTGGAGCCATATAAGTAAATTCTCATAAACCAAGCTTACTTGGGAAATTTTTCACACAAAAAATCTCTGATACTGATATTTTCCACTTGCACCTCCAGACCCTCTTGCCATCTTCTCGAGCTTGCTTCGAGGGCAGGGAGGGCGATCTCTATGATGGCATCAGTGAGTTCCTTTGCCCATTTGTTGCTGGGGATGTGACCAACAAGAATCATTGGCAAGGAAATAGAAGGGTGGAGGAGAGAGAGGCAGACGTAGTTAAACTTCCTAGCTTCATCTCTGCCGGGTGACCATGGACTGGTGGCATTTCTTCATTAAAGACTACAGCCCTGGGGCGCCTGGGTGGCTCAGTCTGTTAAGTGTCTGCCTTTGGCTCAGGTCATGATCTCAGGGTCTTGGGATGGAGTCCCGCATCAGGCTCCCTGCTCGGCAGGGAGCCTGCTCCTCCCTGTCCCTCTGCCCCTTCCCTTTCCCCCTCTCATGCTTGTGTGCTCTCTCTCTCAAAAAAAAAAAAAAAAAAAAAAAAAAAA
>NW_023215684.1:0-612 GCF_002007445.2 Ailuropoda melanoleuca
CTGAGTTTTAAAGCCCTGTCTTCTAAGACAATCCTCAAACATTCAAGAGATGAAATTTGTATTTTTAAGTAAAATAAGGTTTTGGTGAATTTGCCCAGCTGGTCTCCCTGTATCGTAGTAAATGTATCCAAAGATAGATCTGCGCTCAACACAGCGCCAGGCCATGCAACTGGGGAGGGAAGCTTCAGGAGTTTCCTCTCCCTTCTATTAAAGGGTGGGGTGGGGAGGAACTATGAAATTCTACGCTGGGGATTTAAAGGGGAAATAGACTTTCTTTCAATCCTGACTTCTTTCTATTCCTTATAAATCTTCCTCACTGTTCTTTCTGAGTGGCGGTGGCATTAAAGAACTTGCTAAAGGCTTTATAGATTTAAGATGGCTTGAAACCTTCCTGATCAAATTTTGACAGGACAGGGGAAAAAATGTAGGGGTGGGGGGGAAGGTGTCTCCGAGCCTTATGCCCATAAATCCGCCTGACCCTGAATTTACAATCCATCGGATCCTGGCCGCCTGAGGTCTCTACCTTTGGTGCACAAAGGTCTCCCTGAGCCAGTTTTATTTGTGTTCCTCAGCTTGGAAATAGATTCTGAGAAGAACCGTGTTCAAAGCTCC
>NW_023215685.1:0-612 GCF_002007445.2 Ailuropoda melanoleuca
TGTTATTATTTGTTGCCATGGGGATGTTTGGGGTGATACAAAGAGCAACATTATGATGAGAACCATGGGAGGTCATTGTTAATTATATTGTTGTCCCTTCCTTGTCTAACAGTCTCTCTAGATGATTAATACTAGTTTGTTTGTTTGTTTTGAGAAGTGGATGTGTTGGGTACAGTAGGGCCTGGGAACGAGTCTAGAGCTTTGCCTTTTACTTGGTGGACACATTGGGCATGTGGGATCAAAAAATAGATCACTGGGCATCTTGTGATAGGAGTTGGAGGGATGACGGTTGGGCAGGGGGCGAAAGGCTGGGGGTTGGAAAGATGCTGAACTACAAACCTGAATGATCTCATATCTCACTAGTAGATGTCCCTGTGTGCCATGCACTTTCATGGTTTAACCCAACCTTGCAAACAGAGACCACATGTTGGCCAACCCCTAGTCATCTGCTTTTTCTCCACAGGTAATGGAGTCTGGGTAACTGGCTTATGTGGATGTGTGGCTGATAGCTGTTGGTAGTGAAGTGGCCACCTGACCCGTGGAAACCCTGTGTCAGATGCTGGGGAATTGGGCTGGTTTCTGTAATCAGGGTGCTGAGGAATGGAGGGGGGG
>NW_023215686.1:0-612 GCF_002007445.2 Ailuropoda melanoleuca
GGAATGTTATCATAAGGAACAGCTGGTATTTTTCTTTATATATACATGAGGAAAAACAATAGTTTATTAGCCACGTAATTATTATAGGGACCCTAAAGGCATGCATTAGAATTATGGCCTTGTTAAGAAAATGCCTATGGGTGTTCGGAAATAACCATTGCTTTGCTCTCTCTATTTTTTTTTTTGAAGATCAGTTAATTAAAAAAAAACATGTTTTGGACTTTAAAATCTCTCTACTGAATTTATGTCTGCATGTTTATTTGTTTCTAAATTTTGTGGTATTCTGGCACCAATACACAATCATTAGAATAAAAACAGGAACTTCTATGTACTTGTTTACTCATTAAAAAAAATATATCCTCCTACCCTTGAAAAGTATTGCTGCAGAATACTGATGAGTTAATAATTGGCTCTATATTACATTCACTTTACTCACATGCAAATTTTCATTCTAGTCCAGTTTTTGCAAGCAATTCAGTATCAACTCACAGTTTAGTCAATTGAAAAATATCTCAAGTGTCTCTACTTTATTATTCTGCTAGACTCAAAAGTATTAATCTTCAACCTGTAAACTTCAGGGCAGATAAATGACCATTTATACAGGGTTCCAGC
>NW_023215687.1:0-612 GCF_002007445.2 Ailuropoda melanoleuca
TTAGAGTTAAGAATCTAAAAATATGGAGTATTAATAGATATCTGTTGAATTAAATTTAATCTGTAGCTTAACTGAATAAAGTAAAAACAAAAATTATTCAGTATAAAGAAGTATAGCTTCTATTTAGTGGGTATATGAATTATTTTAATTGTATGTTATCTGTTATTGTTTCCTATTAAAATACTGTGATTTAAGACTCTTCGCTAGGGAGCTTAGGTGGGTGGCTCAGTTGGTTAGGTGTCTGCCTTCAGCTCAGGTCATGATCCAGGATCCTGGGATCAAGTTCCGCATCAGGTTCCTTCCTCCGCGGGGAGCCCTCTTCTACCTCTGCCTCTGCCTGCCACTCCGCCCTGCTCATGAACTCTCTCTCAGATAAATAAATAAAATCCTTAAAAAAAAAAAAAACTCTTAGCTATAGAGAACAAACATTTTTAATTAGTCTTCTCTGCCTTTAGAATGTAAACTTATCAGGTCATAATAATTTTTATTCTGACAGTAATAAACAACACCAGACTTGCTCACATTACTGGTGAATTTGAAGAATCTCATAAAATATTTCAAAATCTTAAAAGTTCAATAAAAACATGACTTTCAAAAATTGTAAATTTTTTT
>NW_023215689.1:0-1384 GCF_002007445.2 Ailuropoda melanoleuca
GCGTAGCATGGACATTTTAACTATGTTAATTCTTCTGATCCATGAGCATGGAATATTTTTCCATCTTTTTGGAAGAAGATCTTCAATGTCTTTCAAGAGTGATTTGTAGTTTCTAGAATATAGATCCTTTACGTCTCTGGTTAAGTTAATTCCAAGATAATGGATGATTTTTGGTGCTATTGTAAATGGAATAGATTCCCTAATTTCTCTTTCTTTGGTCTCATTGTTTGTGTATAGGAATGCAACTGATTTCTGAGCACTGATTTTGTATCCCGCCACATTACTGAATTGCTCTATAGCTTCTAGTAGTTTTGGGGTGGATTCTTTTGGGTTTTCCATATAGAGTATCATGTCATCTGCGAAGAGAGATAGTTTGACTTTTTCTTTGCCAATCTGGATACCTTTTATCCCTTTTTGTTGTCTGATTGCTGTTGCAAGGACTTCTAGTACTATGTTGACTAATAATGGCGAGAGTGGGCATCCTTGTCGTGTTCCTGATCTTAAGGGAAAGGCTTCCAGCTTTTCCCCATTGAGAATGATATTTGCTGTAGGCTTTTCATAGATGGTTTTTTATGAGATTGAGGAATGTACCTTTTATCCCTACACTCTGAAGGGTTTTAATCAGGAAAGGATGCTGTATTTTGTCAAATGCTTTTTCTGCATCTATTAAGAGGATCATAGGATTCTTGGCTTTTTTCTTGTTGATATAATCTATCACACTGACAGATTTGCAAATGTTGAACCACCCCTGCATCCCAGGGATGAATCCGACTTGGTCATGATGGATAATCCTTTTAATGTACTGTTGGATCCTATTAGCAAGGATCTTGTTGAGGATTTTGGCATCCATATTCATTAGAGAAATCGGTCTGTAATTCTCCTTTTTGAGGGGGTCTTTGCCTGGTTTGGGGATCAAGGTAATATTAGCCTCATAGAATGAGTTTGGTAGCTTTCCTTCTGTTTCTATTTTTTGAAATAGCTTTAGGAGAATAGGTATTATTTCTTCTTTGAATGTTTGGTAGAATTCCCCAGGAAAACCGTCTGGGCCTGGAGTTTTATTATTTGGAAGGTTGTTTATCACTGACTCAATTTCTTCATAGTTAATTGGCCTATTTAAGAAATCTATTTCTTCCTGTTTCAGTCTTGGTAGTTTATAGGTTTCCAGGAAGGCCTCCATCTCTTCCAGATTGTTTAGTTTTTTGGCATATAGCNAAGGGATATCAGTCTATAATTCTCCGTTTTGTGGAACCTTTGTCTAGTTTGGGGATCAAGGTAATATTGGCCTCATAGAATGAGTTTGGTAGTTTTCCTCCTGTTTCTATTTTTTGAAACAGCTTTAGGAGAATAGGTATTATTTCTTCTTTGAATGTTTGGTAGAATTCCC
>NW_023215689.1:1713-2345 GCF_002007445.2 Ailuropoda melanoleuca
TTTAAAAAATCAATTTCTGGGGCGCCTGGGTGGCACAGCGGTTGAGCGTCTGCCTTCGGCTTAGGGCGTGATCCCGGCGTTGTGGGATCGAGCCCCACATCAGGCTCCTCCGCTATGAGCCTGCTTCTTCCTCTCCCACTCCCCCTGCTTGTGTTCCCTCTCTCGCTGGCTGTCTCTATCTCTGTCAAATAAATAAATAAAATATTTAAAAAGAAATAAAATCTGCTTTTTTTCTAAGTATGAGTAAGAATGAATATCTTTTCATATGTTGTAGGGCCATGTGTATATATACATATATATATAGCACAAATTGAGTATGTTTTTTACCCATTTTCTACCAAGTTTCAAGTGTCCCTTCAGGGAAAATTCACAGAAATGAGATCTCTGACTCAAAAGATAAATGAATATGTAGTTGTATTAGATATTGCCAAATTCTCTTCTAAAGGGTTATTCTGGCTTGCATTTCCACAAGCAATGAGAATACCTGTGTTCCCACAGCCTANCTCCTGGATTCTAATTCATTGATCTCTGCTCTAATCTTGATCAACTGCTTTCTCGTGTGTGGATTAGGCCTGTCCTTCTGTTGCTGTTCCAGCTTCTTGAGGCGAGAATATAAAAACTGCATTTTAGAT
>NW_023215690.1:0-612 GCF_002007445.2 Ailuropoda melanoleuca
TTCTCCAGCTTCAGCTGTGGACGAATCCCCAAAAGGAGTTTCTAAAATCACTCACCAGTGCTGACCCAGTTGGCTGGTGGGGAGGGGCGAGCCACAATCAGCACCGGAAGCAAGGCCCTGGACCCCATGTGACTCGGCACAGGCAAGTGGAGACGGGTCCAAGACCATGTCCTGAGAATCCCTGAAACATCCATTGAGACCAGACCCCGGACTGGAGATCAGCCCATCTCCAGCTCAAGGTAAGAGCAGAGAGTACAGCTCAGCCAAAGGGACCGGTCCCCTTGTCCGTGCCAGACGAGCCCAGGGCCAGGCCTGTGAGGACCAGAAGTCCTCTTCTGCTAAGCAACTCAAGGGGAGGTTTGGATTCAAACCCATTGCTGAAGGAGCCAATGCAGGCTCATTCTGGGAGAGCCCCGAGGCAGCTCTGGGCTTTGCCCAAACCCCAGCATGGAGGATTTGGAAAGGCCCACAGAGTGAGCCAAAACCCTCTTTCCCCTTTACAATCCAGCGCAAATAGCTCTTCCCCAGGACTAGCCCTCTCTCATACTGGCATCACACGTGCACCCTCAGTGCCAAGCGATGATGGAGACCCAGCACTCCATCTTCCTGCCA
>NW_023215691.1:0-612 GCF_002007445.2 Ailuropoda melanoleuca
TTTTAACTATAAAAATCTTGATTGTATTGGGATAACATAGGTAGAAAAGAGCTATACATTTTTAATACTGAGGAAGGTAAGATTTAGCTTGAGTTTGAATCCAAACATTCATTATGCTAATATTACTAGATGCATTAAACTAAGTCTAAATAAAAGGAAATCTAATATGTTGGGGGAGGGATGCACATTTTAAGTAAAAACTATACAATTTTATAAAAAGTGAACAATGGAAAATAAAGACTACATGCCATCTTTAAATTATTCCAGTTAAAATATGAAAACAGCATTTTCTTTTCTTCCCTGCAGTAAGACAGACTAGCAGGAGGCATGAGCATGTAACACAGGAAACCGTTCATGTACTTGTGGAAAACTTCACTTCAGAGTTGTAATTTAAACATTAGTAATTGCTTTATAAAACAAATATTTTATCAATCCTGGGACGTGTCCATTCAGGAACAGTGTGCGTTTTCTATTATAAACTTCATAAAGGATGGTCCTCTTTTCATATTTGTGTCACTCGAACTCCTTATTCTGTTTATTATTGTACAAAACTCTGGGGTGTAATATACCAATAAAACAATGACTTGATAATTAGAATTTTATTATAATATC
>NW_023215692.1:0-951 GCF_002007445.2 Ailuropoda melanoleuca
GTCTGTTGGCCATCTGGATGACTTCTTTGGAAAAGTGTCTCTTCATGTCTTCTGTCCATTTTTTAACTGGGTTTTTATTTTTTTAGGTGTTGAGTTTTATAAGTTCTTTATTTATTTTTGATACTAACCCTTTATTGGATATGTCATTTGCAAATACTTTCTCCCATTCCATAGGTTGCCTTTTAGTTTCATTGGTTATTTCCTTCACTGTGCAGAAGCTTTTTATCTTGATGAAGTCCCAATAGTTCACGTTCACTTTGTTTCCCTTGCCTCCAGAAATGTATCTAGTAAGGAGCTGTTATGGCTGAGGTTACTACCTGTGTTCTCTAGGATTTTGATGGTTTTCTGTCTCACATTTAGGTCTTTCATCAAATTTGAATTTATTTTTGTGCATGATGTAAGAAAGTGGTCCAGTTTCATTCTTTTGCATGTTGCTGTTTGGTTTCCCTAATACCATTTGTTTAAGAGACTGTCTTTTTTCCCTATGGATATTCACTCCCGCTTTCTCAAAGATTAGTTGACCATATAGTTGTGGGTCCATTTCTGGGTTTTTTGTTGTGTTCCATTGAACTGTGTGTCTGTTTCTGGGCCAGTACCATCTGTCTTGATCATGACAGCTTTGTAATATAGCTTAAAGTCCAGAATTTTGATGCCTCCAGCTTTGCTCTGCTTTTTCAGGATTGCTTTGGTTGTTCAGGGTCTTTTGTGGTTCCACACAAATTTTAGGGTTGTTCGTTCTAGCTCTGTGAAAAATGATGGTGGTATTTTGATAGGGATTGCATTAAACTTGTAGATTGTTTTGGATAGTATAGACATTTTAACAACATTTGTCACGTCAATCCATGAGCATGGAATGTTTTTCCATTTCTTTGGGTCATCTTCAATTTCTTTCATAAGTGTTCTGTAGTTCTTGGAGTACAGAACTTGTACATCTTTGATTTACAAATCAAT
>NW_023215693.1:0-612 GCF_002007445.2 Ailuropoda melanoleuca
TTTTCAAAAAACAGGAGCTTCCAATGTTTCAATTTTCTAGAGCTTCATAAAATGGAATGTCCTTGCTTATAAATGAGAAAGAAATGCAAACATGAAAGAAAAAGCACAGTAATCCCTTCCAAAGCATTGCAGATTATTTTGCTGATGTAAATAAATAGTATAAAGTCCAGTCACTTTACCTGGGAGCTTCCCCCACAGACTCTGCATGCTGCATCTCCTGGCACTCTATGTACTGTGTTGGGGCTTAACTTTGACACCAGAGGTCTGTTTCAGCTGTAAGCCTAGATGATTCCACATTACTGCCACTCATAATCACCATTTAATTAGTACTCTTCTATCTTTTGTTCTCCCTCATATTTGCAACCCCATCATACTCTTGCTTAATCCACCTTCTCACCACTCTTTCCTTTCAGTTTTAGCTTCTAGACCCTCTGTTCCACACTAAGCAAAGTGATCTAATTACTAAATCTTTTTCACTCAATACAAGTTTTATTTTTGTTTCGCTGACTAAACCCTGTCCCTCCTTGTGAATACAAATGGCTCTGGAGGACTCTAGGTAGAAGTATTCATTCTCTCAACACACCCTTTGTGGGAGGTTGAATGATGCCCCCC
>NW_023215694.1:0-612 GCF_002007445.2 Ailuropoda melanoleuca
TTTTTTTTTTTTCACTCTGACAGCTCTTTAGGGGAAAAATGGGCTGTGTAGCATTTTTCCATTAGTAATAGTATTCTTATGGTATTCAATATAATGAAAAAGATAGCATGTTTAGGAAAAAAAGAAGTGTTTGCTAGTTCTAGAAATGGCATTGGCAGTTCTGGGTCTTTCTGGAGAAAATGCAGGGACAACATACAAATGGCAAAGTTTGACAGTAAAATCATGGTAAAAACCATGCGGGTGTCCAGTTGAGCACATAAGGAACTTGGAAGTCGTCACTCTGTCCTAACAAGTAAAAAGCTAAACAAACTGGAAAATGAGCAACTCTTCTTGGATTTATCAGATAAGTGATGTCATAGGGCAAACTGCCCTGTGGAGAGTTGGAGAGACAGATAGGCAGATAGAATCACAATTTACCAGAGCAGAAACCTGGGAGCAGAAGCTTCTGTGGGAACTGGTGTCAGAGTAAACAAAACAAAACAAAACACAAAATCCATGAGCTGTGGTTGACAAATTGCAGGGGCTCCGTGTACACAAGTCTAAAGATAAAAACTCCAAAGAGACTTCGTCAATAGAGGCCACACAGTTTTGTGAATTTTGCCTGCAGGAGCC
>NW_023215695.1:0-612 GCF_002007445.2 Ailuropoda melanoleuca
TTTTGAGGGACCTCCACACTGTTTTCCAAAGTGGCTGTACCAACCTGCATTCCCACCAACAGTGTAAGAGGAAGGTTCCCCTTTCTCCATATCTTCTCCAATATCTGTTGTTTCTCTCCTTGTCAATTTTTGCCATTCTAACTGGTGTTAAGGTGGTATCTCAATGTGGCTTTGATTTGAATTTCCCTGATAGCTAGTGATGTTGAATATTTTTTCATGTGTCTGTTAATTTCTGCCCATTTCTTAACTGGATATTTGTTTTTTGGGTGTTGAGTTTGATAAGTTCTTTATGGATTTTGGATATGAACTCTTTATCTAATATGTCATTTGCAAATATCTTTCCCATTTCGTAGGTTGCCTTTTACTTTTGTTGGTTATTTACTTTGCTGTGCAGAAACTTTTTATCTTGATGAAGCATCCCAGTAGTTCATTTTTGCTTTTGTTTCCCTTGTCTTCAGAAACATGTCTAGAAAGAAGTGGCTGTGGCTGAGGTCAAAGAGGTTGCTGTCTGTGTTCTCCTCTAGGATTTTGATGTTTCAGTTCTCATATTTAGGTCTTTCATCCATTTTGAGTTTATCTTTGTGTATGGTGTAAGAGAATGGTCCAGTTTCA
>NW_023215696.1:0-612 GCF_002007445.2 Ailuropoda melanoleuca
AGAAAACTACTGCCTCTAACATACATCCATATAGCTGAATGCTTATTCCCAAAACACCAATTTTTACTAAATAAACAAGTTTATATTAGTTGCTATGATAGTATCATGAATTATATTGATAACCCTTCATGATGTGCTTTATTAATGTTCCTAAGATAAATTTCAAAGACACTAAGAAGTAACATGACTTTGCCCAGAGAATGTTCTGAAACTAAAGAAATATCACTTTACTACTATTTTTATTATTTATTTTTATAACATATATATCTGAATATATAATATTCTAGCTGGTTAATTAGTACAAAGTGCTAATTTTGTACTTCTAACTGGAAAGAGGCAAAGATTTGATGGCCTTAATTTTTTTTTCTTTTTTTTAACAAAAGAAAAATGTTAGTTCTTCATAAGGCCTATAATAACTGAAACTATATATATGGAAGAAATCAAAGATTCAAATCAAGGAAGATTATTTGTCTCCTGGCAAAGTAAGAAATAATTAGGATATATTGTATATTTACTTTCAGTTGAACTGCAGTAAACACTTTGGCTATGGAATTTTTACCCAGATGACAGTTTTTCACACTTTTCAGGAAGCAAATGACATTTAGAGCGACA
>NW_023215697.1:0-612 GCF_002007445.2 Ailuropoda melanoleuca
GATGCCCCAGCTTTGGTTTTCTTTTTCAACATTCCCCTGGCAATTCTGTGTCTTTTCTGGTTCCATACAAAATTTAGGATTGTTCCAGCTCTGTGAAAAATGTTGATGGTATTTTGATAGGGATTGTATTGAAAGTGTAAATTGCTCTAGGTAGCAAAGACATTTTAACAATGTTTATTATTCTAACCCATGAGCATGGAATGTTTTTCCATCTCTTTGTGTCTTCCTTAATTTCTTTCACAAATTTTCTGTAGTTTCTAGAGTATAGATCCTTTGCCTCTTTGGTTAGGTTTATTCCTAGGTATCTTGTGGTTTTCGGAGCTGTGGAAAGGTTGTGGAGAAAGGGGAACACTCTTATACTGTTGGTGGGAATGAAAGCTGGTACAGCCACTGTGGAAAACAGTATGGAGTTTCCTCAAGACATTAAAAATAGAGCTGCCTTACAACCCAGCAATTGCACTACTGGTATTTACCCGAAAGATACATATATACAATGGAATCTTACTCAGCCATCAGAAAGGATGAAAACCCACCATTTGCATTTGTATGGAACCAGAAAAGACACAGAATTGCCAGGGGAATGTTGAAAAAGAAAACCAAAGCTGGGGCATC
>NW_023215698.1:0-612 GCF_002007445.2 Ailuropoda melanoleuca
GAGGAGGGGAGGAGCCAGTCTGACAGGCTCCAGGGGAGGGACAGGAATCCCAGGGAGACCTCCTGCCAGCTCAGTTCTGGCCCTGGCTGGGGGACAGGTGGCGATGGGGCCTCAGGGCCCTGATCTTTAAAGTGAAGACCATTGCTCCACCCCAGCTGACTGATCTCTGATGTTGAGCCAGAGTCATTCCCGTGTGGTCCCGAAAAAGGGTCCCTGTCTAGCTGGGAGACCAGGAGAGATGGGCTCCATCCCGCCTCTGCCGTAACCAGATCACCCTGACCCCAGTTTATCGGTAATCCCACTGGGACAGTAGGACCTACCTACGTCCTGGACTTGAAGGGATGCCGTGAGGCCCACAACACTTAACCACGAGTCTGCTCCCAGGAGGATGCAAGCAGTGGCCGGCCTGTCCTTCCCCCTCCCTGCTGCCCCCTTGTTGAGGCTCAGGGTCCTAATCTCTAAGAAGCGGCCCTATGTCCGCCCTTAGGGCGGAAAAGAAAAAGTACATAGGAGCAATGCACGTGGTGCTCCTCAGTGGGGCCCCAGGCTCCGCTCCGAGTCTCAGGAGAGCCGGCTCACGGGGCTCCCTCCTCCCGGCTGCCCATGTGGCAC
>NW_023215699.1:0-612 GCF_002007445.2 Ailuropoda melanoleuca
GTGTGGATTTTGTCCTTAGGTGCGAGAGAATTTTTCTGCAGTTGTCTGTTCTCTTTGATTCTTCCCTTGGCCTTCCTCTCAAGCAACAACACTTTGAGATCCGGGCTAACACAGCCTTCACCTTCATAGAGTTGCTTCTTTTCTGGCTAGGAAGTGTTAGTGTGATAATAATGAATATGTTTAAAATGGTCATTCAGCTAACAGCTAACACTTCAAAGTCTTTATACAAATAACAGAAATTTGAGTTTAGATAACTCTTTCCTAGGAGTTATTACATAATAAAATTCAAATTTAAAAAAGCAGTGATAAGGGGCACCTGCCTGGCTGAGTTGGTTAAGCTGCCAACTCTTGATTTTGGCTCAGGTCATGATCCCGGGGTCCTGGGATCGAGCCTTCGTCAGGCTCCCTGCTCTGCGGGAATTCTGCTTCTCCCTCTCCCCCCTGCTCCTGCTCTCTCTCTTACTATCTCTCTCTCTCAAATAAATAAAATCTTTTTTAAAAAACAAATCAAATCATATTTTACATCTTAATCTAATACAATACTGTATGTCAATTTTATCAGTAAAACTGGAAAATAAAAAGCAGAAAACAGAAGTGGGCAAAGGAAAACAA
>NW_023215700.1:0-613 GCF_002007445.2 Ailuropoda melanoleuca
AAAAAAAAAAAAAGGCATCTGAATGCCAGGATAATAAAATAAAATGTGAGTTTGTTTTCTTATATATCTTAATGCACGGGATCCAGGATTTTTAACCTACCATCCACTCATAACACTTTAGTTAGAGAGGATTTGTGGCATGAGAAAAAGAGGAGGGGGACAGAAGAAAGTGCACATCTCTATCTGGTTTCACATAGTCATTCAGCAATCTCTCATCATTAATGCTGCACATCAATCCTTCTCGAAAAGTATAGTCACTACTATTTATTCACTGTACCATTAAGTAATACAACTCATCCCTCAGTATTTTCTATACTAGGAGTTGGGACACTTTAGGCGCCTTTTCCGGGGTTTTAGGTCAAGGGGGAGCTTCAGAAAGGTATTTGCTGGGACATGAGCCCTCCCATGAGGGGGGGGGGCCTGACTTTTCCACCGAAACATGGGCCCTCACTCATAGTGCCAACATGGGAACCACAACTCGGAATTCTTAACAGCTATTATCAGCGACAGTTATCGACTGGAGGGTGTTTTATATTCTGGGCGGAGATACAATATGGGCTATGAAAGAAAGGACTGAATTAAAACAAAAGAATCCTTCCTTCAAGTAACATGG
>NW_023215701.1:0-2929 GCF_002007445.2 Ailuropoda melanoleuca
GAAGGCCCAAAAAATAAGACGACCACAGTGATATGAGACCCACAGGTGGAGAGGGCTTTCTGTCTTCCTTCACCTGAGTGATGTCTTAGACTAAATAATATACCGACATATGAAACAAGCAAAACAACAAAAGCAACTAATGTGATGATACCTGAATCGGCAAGCACAAGGAACCCAGTCATGTAGGTATCAGTGCAGGCAACTTTCAGCAGAGGGAAGATGTCACAGAAGTAGTGATCAAGTCCATTAGGACCACAAAATGGCAATTGGATTGTCATCAATAATTGAGGAAAAGCATGGAGAGCGCCACCAGCCCAAGCAGCTAAGACTAGGAGATTGCACCTTGTCCTGTTCATGATAAGCATGTAGTGGAGAGGTCTGCCAATGGCAGCATAGCGATCAAAGGCCAGGAGTGTAAGGATAAAGACCTCAGTACACCCAAAGAAGTGCATGGCAAAGAGCTGTAACATGCAATTATCATAGGAGATGGTTTTCGTTTCTACTAACAGGTCAGCAATTAACTTGGGTATAACAGTAGAGGTGTAGCAGATGTCCATGGAGGATAAGTGGATGAGGAAGTAATACATTGGTTGGTGAAAAAGAGGGCTGCATAGAGTGGAGACAAGGATCACAAGGTTTCCTGCCAACAGGGCAACATAAGAGAATAAGAAGAGATCAAAGCAAAATATTTCTATGTTCTGGTCATACAAAAGTCCTAGAAGTACGAATTCTGAGATGTTTGTCTGCCTTTCCACATACTTGAGTTTGCTGTATGTTATACACAAATGACTATGTATCTGAAGGATATAAACAGAAATTTGGTGAAAACTTACCAGTATGAACACAATGATATAAATTTTATCCATTGACAAGAATATCATAATAATTATTCTTGATTTCTTAAATTATGCTGTTTATCCTTTTTATTGTCTTTTATCCTATAGAAATATCGTGGCATAATTTTATAATGGGAATAATTGGAATGATTATGTATGGTACTTAACTTTACTCGTAATGATTTTAAATATTGAACTGATGTTTTGAAAATAAAAACTATTCATTATTATTAATTATATTTTTAGATAAGAAAGAAGATTTTTAAAAAATTCTCCCAAATCAAACCTTTTGTGTATATCTTAAATGTGTGTGACTAATTCATGAGGTCAAGTTTCCTATTTTCAATATTTTCTGATCAAATTCCATGAATTATCTGGGATTGAATCCTCAGGAAATACAAATGTACCAGCCTGAACTGCTAATGGTTAATTTGTGGAAAGCACACTCTTTTTTTGCTATGTGACCCAACATTGCCAATGGGTCATACTCAACCAATGGAATTGCTGTTATTTAAAAAAGCAAAGAATGGTGAAAAAGTATACAGCATAATAAAGGATATCAATTCTTGACTGAAATTGTGAAAATAAATTAGCAATTTCATTCATTTCTCCTACTTCCATTTCATGTGTTAAAGAGAATTTTTAAAATGTAAATACTTTCATCAAAGATTATAATGACAATCCTTAAAGGTGAGTAAGATCATTAAATTCCTCAAGTATGTTTGAATCTTGCATATGACATGGCTCTTGCCAAAACTTTCATGTGTTTTATATATAGTATAAGTAACGAAAGTCAATAAAAGGGGATGATACAGAGTGTAACATTAGTCAAACTTACGTGGTCAGGTAGTGATCAGGCAGCACTCAGTGATATTTGTTGAAACAAAATAAATGAAACATTCATGTATTTGCATCTTTTGTATCTGAAGTGTAATTTTAAGATGTTATTTAATCAGTAAAAAATGAGTTCAGAATAGAGAGAATGCACTTCAAGGAATTATTTTCTTCGTTGATGAGGAATTATCTGTCCCCAGTTCGTTTGAACAGCTAGTGTACTTTCTATATTTCTCTGGATCTGATGGGGCAATCAAATCTAGGCCCCCAGATGTTTATTGTTAATAAAAAACAGAATGCTTTTGTAGCAACCTATTTAGAAACAATTCAACTGTACTCAAAATTAATATCTATGTGTTTAACATCCTAGAGACTACTATATATAAACACATACATGCATACATATACATGTAGTATATATCTTTATTATATATATATGTTTGTGTGTGTGTGTGTGTGTGTATATATATATATATATACACACACATTATCTCCTTCTCTCTCTCTCTATATATATATATAGAGAGAGAGAGAGAGTTAACCGAGAGGCATTAGGAAATGGTCCATACTGTAGGACAATAATTCTGCTTTAAATTATTATTCAGAATTCTAACTTCACAAAGGAGTAATTTTCGGTGTGCTCCTACTTTTTCTGAAAATGATGGTGAGTTATAGAGTATTCAGGAATTCACCTTAACTAAACGGTATTGAAAAGTTTTAGGGACGTAGAGTTCATTGACCTATTTTCTACTCATGGCAAGTGATGCTTATTCTTTGTTAATGAATCATATGTTAACATATTTTTATTAACAATCTACTCACTTTTATACACCAGGATTGATAACTTTTTGCCTATAAAATTATGGTATATAATGACTATGGGGTTATAAAAGCAAAGAGCCATTTAACCTCTGAGGGGTAACAAAGATTACCCAAGTTTCCAAATTTCCTTGTAGACTGCAGAGTCCGGTTGTATTTGTCACATCACCCATCGTAGGCTGCAAACCCATCAGAAAGGGTGATGACTCAAAATAAATGAAGATCTTATTATTTGAGAGGAATTTCTATTAATAAACTCACGCTAAGTAGATTACTTGACTACATGTTAAAAACAGTTACTACAAGGCTGCATTATGTCTGCTGCACAGTCAATATTGAGTGAGTGAATAATGATATAAAGGAAGATGGATATTCAAGAAAATGTAGAGCAAAGAAATAGTACTGGAGATAGGGGATTTTTTCCTACTTTTCTCTGAGTC
>NW_023215702.1:0-613 GCF_002007445.2 Ailuropoda melanoleuca
AAAAAAAAAACTGCAACTTTAATAGGTAGAGAACTATTTGCAAATGGAACTACCAGATAAAATGTACTGCAGAACTATTTTCAGAAGTCCCAGAAAATTCTCCAGAATACAATCAAATTATAGCTGATCTGGAAATTCAGTAGACTTATACCATGTATAATTCAAGAAATAACCAAAGAATTAGCTATGGTTTCAGAATCCCTACAAGCAAAAAACTCCAGGTCTTAGGCAGAATAATTGGAGCAGAGCCCATTAGAGTCCAATTTAATACTTGTAAACCCTGAGCTAAACTTTCCCCAAATCTTCTTAAAACTAAAGCCAAGAAAAGTCTTTGGCCAATAGCAATCAGAAAAAAAAAAGAGACAGAGAGAGAAAAGTACTGGAAAAAAATATCTATATACCTTCACACCAGTTCTTGTAATTTGCTAAGCTAAAGGAAAAAAAAATAAAACGTAATGTTCAAGGATACATATTTGTCATAGATATGGAAAGCAATTAGAAAGTAGTTATACCCTGCTTCTCAGTAATGTCTGACCTAAACGTAACACTTTAGATCAATCTCTAGCCAAATTTTTATTATAATAGATTTATGCTCTGCTTCCTTTGTGGTCCC
>NW_023215703.1:0-1787 GCF_002007445.2 Ailuropoda melanoleuca
CAAGACCGAATCAGGCAAGTTCTTAGCTATAGTGATGTCTGCTCTCCTTGAGATCATTGATTATCCCAGAAGTGAAGGATATGTAATCTAGATGTAGACCATGTTACCTTAATTAAATTTATCATCTATTTAGAGGATCTTTCTAAATGGTTCTCTATTTACTGACTTCCCAGTCTAGTTTTCCCTTTAGGCTAGTACCCTTCACTAGNAAGCAACAACAGGATGTTTGCTGAGAGTTACCACTTATCATTTGATCTGCTGAGAATTTATTCCCATTGGAATTAGCAGAAACTTGGGGGAGTGTTCTGAACTTCTAAAATGTATGGGAATTTTTTCCAATCTGATGGAAATCACAAAATGCACAAAGGCTCCCGTTAACTTAGTGCCTACACATTATGAAAGGATTAAATAAGAAATGAAATTCATTCTTCCACACTGAATGTTCACAACAAACTAAAACACACACAAAAAACCACTCATATGAAGAAAGTACTCCTGATAATTATGGAGTTTTGAAAGAGGGTTTCATCAAAGCCCCCTACATAAAAAGCCAAAAATTGTTAATAGATTCTCCTGAAGAGTCCTTTCAGCTATCCTACCAAGGGGGAGAGGGCATCCACTCGCCGTTCATTCCATGAACAGCTAAATCTCTTGCCATAATTGCTCTCATTTTCTCTGTTAGAAGCACACTTACTCCCATAACTTCAGAGATACCCACAACTTCTAACAAAAGGCTATCAATATATCCTCTCCTATCTTTTTTTTAAAGATTTTATTATTTATTCGACAGAGATAGAGACAGCCAGNAAGCTGCGTATTCTCTGTTTTTCAATAGACAACATCAAGAGCACATAATTTTAGGGTTTTAAGGAATCTTAGAGATGAATGAATCAAAATACCNAGAGGTAGAAGCAGGCTCATGGCAGAGGAGCCTGACGTGGGGTCGATCCCGTAATGCCAGATCACGCCCTGAGCTGAAGGCAGAAGCTTAACCGCTATGCCACCCAGGTGCCCCAATATCCTCTCCTATCTTAAGAGAAATCTGATGATAGATATTAAAACATTTTCATCTCTTTATAAGTTCTATTATTATTCCCATTTGACAATTAAAGAAAGTAATAGAGTTAGAAAATTTTCCCTCTTTGAAATTTTTTAATGCTATTAGATACAGAAAGTTGGAAAAGACACTCCTCTGCCTACTCCGCCAGCTGAAAATGTTAATATGTTGTCATATTTGCATCAGCGACTTTCNGACAATGTTGGGTTGGATAGGAATAAGAGTTTTAGAAAAGATGTCAGAATATTGGTTTTATGGTAAGTTAGATAAAGATGCGTTACAGGAAAGAAGGATACACACACACACACACACACAAAGGAAGNTTTGTACACACATACACACACACACACACACACACACACACACAAAGGAATGAAGGAGACAGGATATTGGGATTTGTGTAGAAAGGCATATTAAAATAGAGCTTTCAAGAGAATCCTGAGCAGCTTTTTTGTTTGTTGGTTTAATTGAGCGAACTAGCATTACCTCAGGATTTCTGTTGAGAGATATTAAAATCATTTGTGCCACTGGGAAGAGTCTTCCCTATACAGAATATAAGAATGTGATACCATCTACTTCCACTCCAACTTACAGAGTGTGGCTTCGATCCTCTTGAGTAATAGGCGGAATGGAGATTCTGAACTATCTAGATGTATGGACCAAGGTTGCGGTCTCCTCACTCTACCTCTTTACCTAATTCTTTGATGCCCTTCCCATGTACATGGAGGGT
>NW_023215704.1:0-613 GCF_002007445.2 Ailuropoda melanoleuca
ATGGCACTTATCTAACTTCTAATTCTTACCTAAATTTAGTTTATTTATTCATGTCTTACGTAGCTATTGTTGGTCTTTCGCCTTGTGAACTGCTGTTATACTTTATGACCAGAACAGTATTTGGCTCTGAGTGGGTGTTCAGTAAGGATATAATGACAGAATGAATGCATCTGAAGTGGAGCACTACTGATAAATATGTCAAAATATTGGATCTTGATCTTATTTCAAAAATATAATGACAAGAGCCAATCTATTTCTAAATCCTTACATTCTCTAAATGTGTGAAAATAAGGTATTACAATGGATTAAACCTGGAAACTCTCTTTATTAATGGCATTGATCTAGTCACTGACATAGCTTTTGTATTAGCCAGCAGAAAGCTACTGATGTGAAGACACATGTGTCCATTGCCCTGGCAGCTGGCCTTTCACTAAATTGATTTTCCAAATGCCATGCTCCGAGTTAGACTGATTTGCAACATAGAAAGTTTAATTGTGTCTATGAATGGGCTACACTCTCAGGTTTGCATATCTATGATGTACCAGGGAAATGCCAAATAGAATCAATGGTTTTGTTTAAGAAAGAAAATATGTTTTCAAATGAGAAATGTTCC
>NW_023215705.1:0-613 GCF_002007445.2 Ailuropoda melanoleuca
ACACTCTCTCTCTCTCACATAAATAAATAAATCTTTAAAAAAGGAAACAATTATTTCTACAGAAAGAAACCACATGGAAGCACTATATATGAGTGTTGTGAAATAATAGAAAGAAATAAAACATAGGTGGCAGAACTCAAAAAAGGTAGAAAAGGGAAAATCATCACAGAAATGAAGATGAACTGTAAAAGATAGAATAATAGATACTGTGGAAAATTCATGGGAATATAAAGAATAGAGAAATAGAAATGGGAAAAGTTAAAAAAAATTTAAGGAGTTTAAAAGAACTAGAAAAAAACACAGTGGAAAAGTCAGGCAAAGAAGAGCCAATGTACGCATTATTGGACTGCTTAAAGGTGACCAGAAATGGCAAATAATACAAGAAATTCTTAAGGTTATAAAAATTTTTGAATCAGTCAAATGAAAGAGTCCATGGAATCCTGGTTCATGGAAAATTGACCTAAAATGGTCAATACCAAGGCATAGCCTAGTAAAGTTGCTAAGCTAAGAAATGTATAGCCCCCCAGATTTTCCTTCAAGGCCTTGAGAAACATTTTAAGCACATAAGAACTCAAAAAACAAGAATGCCCATGAGTCCCTACTAAGGAAATTG
>NW_023215706.1:0-613 GCF_002007445.2 Ailuropoda melanoleuca
AAAATAAAATAAAATAAAAAATAAAAACTATGACATATTTTACAATCTTCTGATACTAAGTCCTCAAAATTCAGTTGTACATTTTACACTTAAAGTGCATCTCAGTTCAGACCAGGCATGTTTCAGTGGCTCTATCACCACATTTGGCCGGAAACTCCCATATTGTACAGCACATGCCTAAAGGTGTATTATTCTTAATCCTGACCTAATTAGGATACAGACCACAGGTCTGTGATTTTGTAAATCTTAGATAATGTAAGATATAAAACCGAACTGGAACCCAGTGTTCCCACCCATGTGGACTCTTCAGAAGCCTGCAAACCAGGATTAACCCCAATGAAGAGGAATGATCCATTCGCTTCCCATAACTTTAAAAGTAGAACCAGTTTTAAAATAATGAAAACCCAATTTACATATTATTCCTAACATAAATACAGGAAGATAAACTAGGTAAGACAAATAAATCTGGTATGAGTTTGAGGACTGGTAAGAATGAAGTTCTCATCTTGGTCAACTTTGAGCCAGCAAATGATCAGACAAAAAATACTCATGAAATCAAGGGTATGGGTGAGTGGGCAGGACTCTAGTTCCTCAGGGAGACATACTCAAGTGG
>NW_023215707.1:0-613 GCF_002007445.2 Ailuropoda melanoleuca
AAATTTTTTTTTTTTTTTTTTTTGTTGCCCCACAAATGTAAGACCATGCAGACAATGATGAGGTCTAAAAGGGTCAATTGTCTAAAAAGCTAATTAGCATAACCTAGAAGGCAGCAGTGCCTTCTGGGTTTGATTTTGCTGTTCTTGACCCTTCCATTCCAGTTTTAGACCCATCCTCTTCAATCTTGACTCTTTAAAAGATTTAAAGATTCTATAAATGTGTTTTTATTTCCTTTGTGTGTTCTATTTTCAAATGCGAGAGCCCAAGGTATAATGCTAAGTGCATTGGACTCAGCAGCCGGGGCTAGGCCTCTATCTGCCCTGATCTAGCTGTGAGACAGTAACCGAGTGAGTGAGCTCCTCTGAGCCTCACTTCACATCTGTTAGATGGAGGCAGCTGAAAGGCAGCGGCTGGACCAGGTGTCTTCTAGAGTCCTTTCAACTCTAACATCTGTAGATTTTAGATTTTCAAATTTGTTATACAAATAGTACCTTGAAAAGGCCAAAGAAGTCTTATAAACAATGGATACATTTGCAAATAGCATATAAGAAAACTTGATGTAAGCATTCAAGCCAGAATTATTTAACATGCAACTGCTTATTTCTCATTCAC
>NW_023215708.1:0-613 GCF_002007445.2 Ailuropoda melanoleuca
TGTGATATAGCTATTTACATTCCTGTGCCCCCCAGCATGAGAAGGGGCTGTATTTCACTTACCATTGTATCAGTAATACATAAGAGAGTGCCTAGAATCTAGAAGCTGCTTTATAAAGACTGGTTGACTGAGTAAAATATGAATTCCAGCTATGTTATTTTTATACTCCCCAGATAATTTTCACCCTGTCTTTGTCAATATGATAGACTGCCAACTAGTCTTCAAGGATCAATGGAGCACACAGTTTATATTCTGTAGAGTGTGATTTCAAATATGCAGAGACCCTACCCCCACCCCTTAACATGGCAGTGTAGAACAGGAGTGGGAGCATGACTTCCAGAATCAGCCTACGTGGGTTCAAATCCTGACTTTGTCACTTCTCAGCTTGTGACTTCAGACAAGTCACGTAGTACATCTGTGCTTGGTTTTCTCATCTCTAAAATAGAGATAATTATTGTATCTACATTAATAGAATTCTTGAAAGGATTAAATGAGCTAATATTCGTAAAATGCTTAGATTATTGACTAGCATGTGGTTAAGTACTATATATGGTATTAATTATTAATATTTTTACAGAACAGCAATAAGCTCATAATGCTAACTGTAGGACAC
>NW_023215709.1:0-613 GCF_002007445.2 Ailuropoda melanoleuca
CATGCACCCCAATGTTTATAGCAGCATTATCAACAATAGCCAAATTATGGAAAGAGCCCAAATGTCCATTGGCTGATGAATGGATAAAAGAGATGTGATATATATACAATGGAATATTACTCATCCACAAAAAAGAATGAAATCTTGTCCTTTACAACAACGTGGATGGGGCTAGAGAGTATTATGATAGCAAAATAAGTCACAGAAAGACAAATACCATATGATTTTACTCATATGTGGAAATTAGTAAACAAAGCAAATGAACAATGGGAAAAAGAGAGAGGCAAACCAAGAAATAGACTCTCAACTACAGAGAACACACTGATGTTTACCAGAGGGGAGGCAGGTGGCAGGATGGGTGAAACAGGTGATGAGGATTAAGGAGTGCCCTTGTCAAGATGACCGCCAGGTGATGTATGGAAGTGTTGAGTCACTATATTGTATACCCAAAACTAACATGACACTGTATGTCAACTTACTGGAATTGAAATAAAAACTAAAAAAAACAAAAATAAAAAAATGCTTAATTATAAAGACAAAGCATGATTCCTTCTTTCTCTTAAGAAGGGGAAACTAGATGAATAAATGATTATAATACAGTGTGAGCATGCTG
>NW_023215711.1:0-613 GCF_002007445.2 Ailuropoda melanoleuca
CATAACAGGAGGTAAAAGTGGGTCTGTTTATGTGACAGTTAATGAGTCATTCCAATGTAATAATTGGGAAAGTGAGTGAAGCTTGGAAACATTTGACATTTTAAGTAGTTTAAAATTAGTAACTATAAAAGTTTTTAATGCCATAAGTATTTAATAGAGCAGTGATGAAATTTACCTCTAAGGTTTTTAAATCACAAAGGAAAAAATGGTATGATATGTATCAGTTGGCTATAGCTCTAATTACTTTTTTTATTAAGTACCTCTCATTACTTGGCAGTGCTTTAGAATAAGATATTATGTGCTTCTAAATCATAAAAGACATATTTGTTTCTGTAACCATTTTAACCCCCCACTGGCAATTATGGTACTTAAAACTGAGGTCATAGGTTGATACTAGTTTAGAAACAGCATGTAAATATATAAATTAACCTGCCTTCCTAAATTGTGTTTATTGTATAGTTTCAAAGCAAAGTATAACCTATAATCTTATTACTTGACTTACTCTGCAGTTATAACCTATATATAGAGATTTTTTTAATAATATTTTTTATTATATTATGTTAGTCACCATACAGTACATCCCTAGTTTTTGTTGTAAAGTTCCATGATTCAT
>NW_023215712.1:0-613 GCF_002007445.2 Ailuropoda melanoleuca
GAGGGAAAATAAAAATTTACATGCTGCAACCTTAACCACCTTAAAGATTTTGTAACACAACTTGTCGAAACTGGTAGGGAAGCTATAATAAGCACAGGTATGCATGAGAATGCAAAGTAGGGGGAGGGGGCTCTTCCAGTCAGCTGTACAGAGATGACTTCCATACCCTGTGATTTGCTGGAATTTATTTTATGAAATAATACAGTCCCCCACTGTCTACTTGGATGTTTGATAGGTGAGGAAATATGAAATAACATCATAAGTGTTGCATTGCTTTTATTTTAAAACATTATTCCCTGTAATTCTTAACTTTCAGTATTTCTGTTGTTAGGATTTTTAAGAATTTCCAATAGGTAGGAGTGAAGAGCAACAATCCCCCCTGAGAAATAGCTTTTTCTGAAATGAAGCAACTTTCTGGGTAATGAACAGATCGGAATTTTTACATCATTTGGCAGCACAGGTGGTTCAGCAATTACTGAAACCACTGATAGTCTTTTCAGCTTTTTCTTCCTGGGCATGTAATGGCAAGTACAGTATTAGCAGGTGCCTTGCGACTTAATTACAGTGACGGGAATGTGTTCAGTGTAGTCTATTAGGAAAATAGAATTTTGCA
>NW_023215713.1:0-176 GCF_002007445.2 Ailuropoda melanoleuca
TTCATATTTTCTGCCCATTTTTTGATTTGATTATTTGTTTCACACGTATTGAGTTTGAGAAGTTCTTTGTAGATCTCAGATACTAATCTTTTATCTGTAGTGTCATTTGCAAATATCTTCTCCCATTCCGTGGGCTGCCTCTTAGTTTTTTTGACTGTTTCCTTGGCTGTGCAGAA
>NW_023215713.1:350-607 GCF_002007445.2 Ailuropoda melanoleuca
GATTTTGATGGATTCCTGTCTCACATCTAGGTCTTTCATCCATTTCGAGTTTATCTTTGTGTATGGTGTGAGACAGTGGCCAAGTTTCATTCTTTTGCATGCATGCAAAAAATGGGCAGAAGATATGAACAGACACTTTTCCAATGAAGACATACAAATGGCTAACAGACACATGAAAAAATGTTCAACATCATAAGCCATCAGGGAAATTCAAATCAAAACCACACTGAGATACCACCTTACACCAGTTAGAATGG
>NW_023215713.1:818-1014 GCF_002007445.2 Ailuropoda melanoleuca
GTAGTGAAGAGAAGGGCCATATGCACCCCAATGTTCATAGCAGCATTACCCACAATAGCCAAATTGTGGAAGGAGCCGAGATGCCCTTCAACAGATGACTGGATTAAAAAGATGTGGTCCATATCTACAATGGAATATTACTCAGCCATCAGAAAGAACGATTTCACAACATTTGCAGCAACATGGATGGGACTGG
>NW_023215714.1:0-1315 GCF_002007445.2 Ailuropoda melanoleuca
TTTTTTTTCATTCTAAATGACTTTTTTCTAGACCCTAATATTTAATACAATAAAAATAAGTCATCTGTCACTAGTAATTTTTCACAGAAAAAGATACAGCTTGTGACAATAGCCACGTCTGATCCAGAAGTAGTAACAGTAAATAAGGCCATAAAGTAAATAAAAAAGTGTTCTCACTGAAATTAAAATAAGTAGCCTTGGTTAGGTACCCAAGATGTGAACTAAATATAGGTTTTACTTGTATGCTTTGAACCCTGTGTTTTAAGTTATCATTTATTGGGTGCTCATATGTGTCAGACATTATGCTAGATACCCTTAAAACATCCTCACTGAAACTCTATATGACTGATATTATTTCCCCAGTTTACATTACTATGTATTTCCAATATCATTTCCCCTAAATAATAGTTAAGAAATTTGGGACAAAAAGAGGTGAAATGGGTTGCCTAAGGACACACACCTAATAAGGAAAAGAGCTGAACATGACGTGCATATCCTTGGTAAGAAGACTGTCAAAAGACCCAAGTTTGAGTTCTTGTTCAAGTTGGTGAGCTGAGCANCATGATGTGCATATCCTTGGTAAGAAGACTGTCAAAAGACCCAAGTTTGAGTTCTTGTTCAAGTTGGTGAGCTGAGCATATATTTCTCTACCTCGTCCCTCCACATCCAAGTGTAATGGTGTAAATAAGTATAAAAGGGAATGAGGCAAAATAACGGACAGGAGATTTGACATGATTCTCTAGAACTATACTGTTGATAAGCCAGAGTTGTGACAGCTGAGTCGAGGACATGAGCAGGAAAGGGCTAGAAGAGAGGTGAAAACTGCTTTTCCAGCAGACTTTTCAGAGAGATTTTAAGTTCAAAGTCAATTGGTATCAAGAGTGGAAGAAGAAAATGAGACAGACATCAAGGTGATAAATTGAAGGACTTCCTTCAGTTACACAAGTTGGCGCATCTCTCNGAAGTAGAAAATGAAACAGACATCAAGGTGATAAATTGAAGGACTTCCTTCAGTTACACAAGTTGGTGCATCTCTCCTTGTGGGCAGTAAGGATATTTTTTTCTCAAACTGGAAACCAAGGACGATTCTGTAAATAGATGAAAAGAAATACCTGGGAAGAGCTAAAACTTCTAAAATTGGCTATTAGTTCTCCCAGAGTAGAGGTCTAGGGTGGGCCAGAGACTACCAACTTCCTTCTCAGGCATCCTAAATTGATTGAAGCCTAACAATCAAGGAAGAGGTTTACTGAGGAACTAGGCCTACACATCTGACACAAGGTTCCCTGTCCTCTAGCTATGTAAGTTAACCTAGCCC